>NW_028147553.1:457584-507584 GCF_008360975.1 Lichenostomus cassidix
GAGTGATGCCGGCGCCATTTTGGTAGTCCAGTGCACTGCGCATGCTCGAGTGATGCCGGCGCCATTTTGGTAGTCAGTGCACTGCGCATGCTCGAGTGATGCCGCCGCC
Source organism: Lichenostomus cassidix (assembly GCF_008360975.1). NCBI lineage: Eukaryota > Metazoa > Chordata > Aves > Passeriformes > Meliphagidae > Lichenostomus > Lichenostomus cassidix. Next base: position 457,694 of record NW_028147553.1, read on the forward strand.
ATTTTGGTAGTCCACTACACTGCGCATGCTCAAGTGATGCCGCCGCCATTTTGGTAGTCCACTCCACTGCGCATGCCCGAGTGATGCCGACGCCATTTTGGTAGTCCACTACATTGCGCATGCTCGAGTGATGCCGCCGCCATTTTGGTAGTCCAGTGCACTGCGCATGCTCGAATGATGCCGACGCCATTTTGGTAGTCCACTACATTGCGCATGCTCGAGCGATGCCGACGCCATTTTGGTAGTCCACCCTACTGCGCATGCCCGAATGATGCCGACGCCATTTTGGTAGTCCACTACATTGCGCATGCTCGAGTGACGCCGACGCCATTTTGGTAGTCCACTGCACTGCGCATGGTCGAACGATGCCGACGCCATTTTGGTAGTCCAGTGCACTGCGCATGTGCGAAATAGGGGCCGGATCGAAATTAAAAACTCGGATTTCGCGCTTTTGGGACATTTCTGCTGGCCGCAAACAGCTGCGAAGGCGTCCTATATGCCGTCCGCCTCACCCACGGGCGGCGGCAACCGCGCGAGAGGCGGAAAAAGAACGGAATTTGCCGATCGCTTTCGGGACAAAACGGCGGCCGCGCCAAACCGTAGCGCGCACTCCATCGGCCCTCAAAGGCCACTCCGCACCGGTCCGCAGCGCCGGGGAAGCCCGCCAAGCAGCCGTATGGCCGTTTTCGGGGTCGGGACTCCGCGGCCGCCATTTTGGAAGTATACAGTGCGCATGCTCGAGTGATGCCGGCGCCATTTTGGTAGTCAGTGCACTGCGCATGCTCGAGTGATGCCGGGGCGCCATTTTGGTAGTCTACTGCATGCGCATGCTCGAGTGATGCGGGCGCCATTTTGGTAGTCCAGTGCACTGCGCATGCTCGAGTGATGCGGGCGCCATTTTGGTAGTCCAGTGCACTGCGCATGCTCGAGTGATGCGGGCGCCATTTTGGTAGTCCAGTGCACTGCGCATGCTCGAGTGATGCGGGCGCCATTTTGGTAGTCCAGTGCACTGCGCATGCTCGAGTGATGCCGGCGCCATTTTGGTAGTCCAGTGCACTGCGCATGCTCGAGTGATGCGGCCGCCATTTTGGTAGTCTACTGCACTGCGCATGCTCGAGTGATGCCGCCGCCATTTTGGTAGTCTACTGCACTGCGCATGCTCGAGTGATGCCGACGCCATTTTGGTAGTTCAGTACACTGCGCATGCTCTAATGATGCCGCCGCCATTTTGGTAGTCTACTTCACTGCGCATGCTCGAGCGATGCCGCCGCCATTTTGGTAGTGCAGTGCACCGCGCATGCTCGAGCGATGCCGACGCCATTTTGGTAGTCCAGTGCACCGCGCACGTGCGAAACGGGCGCCGCCATAATAATGGACGCGCCCGCTCCTTTACGGCCGCCGCCATGTTTTGTACGGAAAAAATCAGGACCTCTCGCTCTAGGTGACGACTTTAGGCGCCCGATGGAAATGAAAAAAATGGATTTTACGGTTTTGAGGCATTTCCGCATTTGCAAAGCAGGGTCCCGGGAATCGGAATGGCTCCGTTCCACGGTAGTAAACGTGTACACTGAGGTAGGACTGGTGAAGCGTTAGTTCCTTATCTCGGTCACGACGTGACAGAATCTGGGCAGAAGCCGGCAGCGTGGAGCCGTAGAAAGCGGCAGGCGCGGGTAGAAGTAAAAAGTTGAGGTAGTACTCGCCCTTAGAGAAGATTTTTCAGGTGTTTAAAATGTGTCGGAATAGATATAAAAATGGTCCCATCAAGCCCGTATCTATTCGAATCGAACGTGACTTTAAAGCGTTAAAAAGTTCGGGGGACGGGACGACGGCGCCACCACCTCCGAGACGACGCGCCGGGCTCCGCCGATCGGAAAACATTTTTCGGAAATTTTCGATGAAACGCCGGACGCTAAACGCGAGAGCCTTAGCGAAGGGCACCTCCCGAAAGGCGCGGGTACAGAAACGGGGCTTTGAAAGGGCCTATAGAAAAAGAAAGGAGCTTTACAGACGGTTTAAAGGGCATCTTAAGGGAAGCAGACGCGTCATCGGGCCGAGGGAAGGATAAGAAGCACGGGGATTGGCGGGAAGGGATGGTAGTCCCAGAGCGGCACGGAAAGGCATAATTGTAATTCCCAGGCGTTAATAAGAATTGAAAGCGGAAGGGAAGCGGGGCCGAGGAAGACGCGGAGAGGCGGGCTCGGGGCCGAGGTAACGTTCAGGAACGTAGATCGGCTAAGGCGCCCGGCGAGGCGCCTCGTGCTAAGAAAGGAGAGCGTCCCATTTAATTTTTTTTCCCCGTAAGGCCAATGTAAAGAGTTTGAAGCTAAACGGCGAGGCGTAGGACAGGCGCAGCGGAAATCCTCTGAGAAGGCCGCAAGGTATTCGCTCTCAGCATTTGTTAGCGGTGCAATTTGCTAATTTGCTAATTGGAAAGGAGAGCATTTTTGATGCTAGGGATGCAACGTATGCGAGCGAGGTATGAGGTTTGAGAGGTACTAGAAAGCGTGGATAAAATTTCAGTCCGGAAGCGTGAGCAGACGGTTGTACTTGTATACATCCATCTATATATACAGGCATATATATAGATTTCTATAGACACACGTATATATACACACACACATATAGAAACACACATGTATATATATATACACGTATATATACACACATGTATATACACACACATGTATATATATATATACACATATATATACACACATGTATATACACACCAATGTATATATACACACCCATGTATATATACACACACACCCATGTATATATACACACAGCCATGTATATATACACACATATGTATATATACACAGATATATATATATACACACACTTATGTATATATATATACACATACGTATATACACAGATATGTATATATACACACATACGTATGTATACACAGAAATGTATATATACACAGACATAAATACACACACACACATATGTATATATACACACATATAAATACACACACACACATATGTATATATACACACATATATACACACATGTATATACACACCCATGTATATATACACACATATGTATGTATACACAGACATGTATATATACACACACACATAAATACACACACACACATATGTATATATACACACACATAAATACACACACACACATATGTATATATACACACACATAAATACACACACACACATATGTATATATACACACATATGTATGTATACACAGACATGTATATATACACACACACATATATAAACACACATGCATATATACACACATGTATATAGAGACACACATATATATACACACACATATATACACATATATATATATATGCACATATATATACACACATGTATATACACCCATGTATATATACACACATATGTATATATACACACACATTTATATACACACCCATATGTATATATATACACATATGTATATACACACATATGTTTCTATACACACACGTATATATACACATATATATATACACACATATATATACACACAAATGTATACATATACACATATGTATATACACACATATGTATATACACACATATGTATGTATACACACACATGTATGTATACACACATATATATACGCACACACATATATATACAGACATATATATACACACATACATATACACACATATATATACACACACATGTATATATACACACACGTGTATATATACACACACACACAAATATATACAGCCATATATATACACACACATGTATATATACACATATATGTATGTATACACACACATGTATATATACACACACACATATATATACAGCAATATATATATACACACATGTATATATACACACATGTATATATACACACATGTATATATACACACATGTGTATATATACACACATATGTATGTATACACACATATGTATATATACACACATACATATATATACACACACGTATATATACACACATGTGTATATATACACATATGTATATATACACACATGTATATATACACACATATATATACACCACACATATATACTGACATATATATACACACACCCATATATATATACACACATGTATATATACACACATATATACAGACATATATATACACACCCATATATATATACACACATGTATATATACCCACATATGTATATATACACACATATATACACACACGTATATACACGCATATGTATACATACCCACACATGTATATATACACACACATGTATATATACACACATATGTATATATACCCACACATGTATATATACCCACACATGTATATATACCCACACATGTATATATACCCACACATGTATATATACCCACACATGTATATATACACGCATATGTATACATACCCACACATGTATATATACACACATATGTATATAGACACACATGTATGGACAGACACATACATATACACACACACATATATATACAGACATATATACACATATGTATAGATACACACATATGTGTAGATACACACATGTATACATATACACACACATATATATACACACATATGTATATATACACACACATATATATTCACACATATGTATATATACACACATATGTATATATTTACACACATGTATATACACACACATATATATAGACACTTATGTATATATAGACACATATGTGTGTATGCACATACATATATATGAACACATGTGTGTACACACATATGTATATATACACACACATATATATTCACTCATATGTATATATACACACACATATATATACACACCATATATGTACACACACATATATATACACACCATATATATACACACACACACACATATATACAGACATATGTATATATATACACATATATATTCACACAGACATATATATACACACACATATATTTACACATTTTATATATATACACACACACACATATATACACACAGACATGTATTTACACACATATGTATATATATGCACATGTATATACACACACATATATACACACACATATATATGCACACATATGTATATGTACACATATATGTATGTATACACATAGATATATATACACAGACATGTATATACACCTATGTATATATACACAGACATATATATAGCCACACACATGTATATACACACACACATATATATACACACCCACATATTTACACACATGTATATACACATATATATATACAGAGATATATATATAGATATATATATAGATATATATACATACACACATATGTATATACCCACATATGTATATAGACACAAATATGTATACATATATATATACACACACATCTATATACACACCATATATATATACTCACAGATGTATATATACACACACATGTATATATACATAGATATGCATATATAGACACACATATACATAGACACACACATATATATATACACATATGTATATATATACATATGTATATACACACATATGTTTATATACACACACGTATATATACACACATGAATATATACAGAGACATCTATATACACAGACATCTATATATACACACATGTATATATATATACACATATGTATATACACCCATATGTATATATACACACATATATATACACACACACACATATATATACACACATATATACATATATATACATATATATACACACATATCTATATACACACCATATATATATACTCACACATATATACATGCACTCACACATATATATACACAGACATATATATACACACATATGTATATATAAACACATATGTATCAATACACAGAAATATCTATACACCCATATGTATATATACAAACACATATATATACACACATATGTATATATACACACATAGGTATATATATCTACATAGAAATACACAGACATCTGTATACATAATATATGTATACACATACACACATATATACACATACCCATATATATACCCACATATGTATATATATCTACATAGAAATACACAGACATCTGTATACATACTATATGTATACACTTACGCACATATATACACATACCCATATATATATATATATACGCACATATGTATATATATCTACATAGAAATACACAGACATCTGTATACATACTATATGTATACACATACACACATATATACACATACCCATATATATATATACACACATATGTATGTATACATCCAGATGTATATTTACACAGATATATATACTCACACATATATACAGACATAATATATACAGACAGAGATATGTAGATATGTACTCATATGTATATACACACATATGTTTATATACACACATGTATATATACAGACATGTATATATACACACACGTATATATACACACATGTATATATACATAAACGTATATGTGCACACACATCTATATACACACACATGTATATTTACACACATATATATACACATACACATATATACAGACTATATATATAGACACACACACATATGTGTATATGTACTCATATGTATATACTCACATATCTTTCTATATACACATGAATATATACAGATATGCATATATACACACACGTGTATATACAGACATGCATATATACACACATGTATATATATACACATGTATATATACATGCACGTATATATACACACATCTATATACACACACATATATATACACACATGTATATATATACAGATATGTATATACAGACATATGTATATATACATACATATGTATGTGTACACACATAAGTATATATACACACATATATATACACACACATATATATACAGACATATATATATACACACACCCATGTATATATACACACATATGTATATATACACACACATATATATACACACATATGTGTATATACACACATATGTGTATACCACATATGTTTAAACACAGATATGTATATATACACATACATATATATACACATACATATGTATATATATTCAAATATGTATATAGACACACATGTATGTTTATATACACACATGAATATATACACAGATGTATATATACACACACATATATATACACACGTGTATATATACATATATGTATGTACACACGTATGTATATATACACACATATGTATGTATGCACACACATGTATATATACACACATAGATATAGACATATATATACACACATGTATATATAAACACATATGTATTTATACACATATACATACAGACATATATACACACATGTATATATAAACACATATGTTTATATTCACATATATGTATATATACACACATATGTATATATACACACATATGCATGTATACACACACATGTATATACACACAGATATATATACACACACATATATATACAGACATATATATATACACAGACATATATATATACAGAGATGTATATATACACACACATATGTATTTATACACATATATATACAGACATATATAGACACATGTATATAGAAACACCTATGTATAGATACACACATATATATATATACAGAGATATATGGTTATATACACACATGTGTATATATATACACATATGTATATACATACATATGTATATATACACACATACGTATGTATACACAGACATGTATATATATACACACATAAATACACACACATATATATATATAGAGACATATGTATATATACACATGTATATATACACACATATGTATATATACAGACATATATACACACATGTATGTACACACCCATGTATATATACACACATATGTATATATACAGACATATGTTTATATGCACACATGTATATACACACCCATGTATATATACACACATATGTATATATACACATATGTATATACACACACCAATGTTTATGTACACACAGACGTATATATACACACATATATACGCACATATATATATATACACACATTGATATATATACATATGTATATACACACCTATGTTTATATATACACATGTATATATACACACACATATGTATATATACACACACATGTATAGACAGACACATACATATACACACACACATATATATACAGACATATATTCACACATGTATAGATACATACATATGTATAGATACACACATATATACATATACACACACATATATATACACACATATGTATATATACGCACAGATATATATACATACATATGTATATATACGCACACATATATATACACACATATGTATATATACACACACATGTATAGACACACACATACGTATACACACACATATATATACAGACATATAGCCACATATGTATAGATACACACATATGTATAGATACACACATATATACACACACATACATATACACAGACATATATATACAGACATATAGACACATATGTATAGATACACACATATGTATAGATACACACATATATACACACATATGTATATATTTACACACATGTATATACACACACCCATGTATATATATACACATATGTATACATACAGACATATGGTCATATACACACACGTATATATACACAAACACATATATATACACACATATATATACACACATATGTATGTACATACTCATATGTATATACACATGTGTGTATATATACACACATATGTATGTATATTCACACATGTATATATACACATATGTATATATACACGTGTGTATATATACACACACACGTATGTACATGCACACATGTATATATACACACATACATATATATACAGACGTATATATACATACATGTGTATATACACACTTATGTATATATACACACCCATATATACACTCCTGTATATATACACACATATATATACACACACTTATATACACAGACCTATATACAGACATGTATATAGAAATACATATGTATATAGACACACACATTTATACACACATATGTATATATACACACACATATATATGCACATATGTATATATATAGACACATATATACACACATGTATATGCAGACAGATATATATACATACATATATATATAAAGACACATATATATACACACATATGTATATATATACAGATATATATACATACATATTTATAAACAGTATATATATACAAACAAATACATATATATATATATGCATATGCACACATATGTATATATACATATATATACAAATACAGATATATATACACACCCAAAGATATATATACACACACACCGATATAGATACACACACATAGATATACACACATATATATACACACACATATATGCACATATATATACACACATATGTATATATACACACATATGTATATTTATACACATATGTATATATACATATATATACACATACACATAGATATACACACACACAGAGATATATACATACAGAGATATAGATACACACACAGAGATATACACAGATATATATACACACATATATATATACACATATATACATATACAGACATATATATACACACACACATATATACACACATGTATATACACACATATATATACACCCCCATATGTATATAAACAGACACATATATATAGACACATATACATACCTACATATGTATACACACACATATGTATATACACACACATGCATATATACCCATATATATACACCCCCATATGTATATAAACACAGAAATATATATAGAGATATATACATACCTACATATGTATATACAGACATATGTATATATACACTCATATGTATATATACACACATATGTATATACACACAGTTATGTATATACACACATATATATATAAAGAGATATTTATATACCCTCATGTATTTATACACATATATGCATATGTACACACATATAGATACAGACACACATATATATCTACACAGACACATATATGTATCAACACATATGTATATATATAGACATATAGATATATACACACACTCACTTGTATATACATACACACATATATATGCACACCATGTATATATACACACACTCAGATATGTATACACATATATATATATACACAGACATATGTGTATATACACACGTATATATACACAGATCCACATATATATGCCTGCACATATATGTATACACAGACACAGCTGTATATATACACACACATATATACAGACACACATATATATACACAGATATATATATACACAGATATATATACACACAGATATATATACACACAGAGATATATACACACACAGATATATATACACACACATATATATACATACACATATATATACACACACATATATATACACACACATATATATACACAGACAGATACATATATACTCACAGATATAGAAACACACACTTATATACACATGTATATAAACACACATATGTATATACACACACACATATGTATATATACACACATATGTATGTACACCCCCATACATATATAAACACAGACATATATATACCCTCAGTTGTATATATACACACCATATATATACACACACACATATATATACATACATATGTATATACATACCATATATATGTACACACACACACATCTGTATACATGGACACACATATATGTACACACACACATACATATAGACACATATGTATATACATACTATAAATATGTACACACACACACATATATATACATGCATACACATATATATATACACACATGCATATATATACATACACACATGTATGTATACACATACATATGTATATATACACACATGTATATATACACACACATACATATACAGAGACATGTATATATACACACACATATGTATATATACACACACACACATCTATATACACACAATCATATGTATACACACATATGTGTCTATACACACATATGTATGTATACACACACACACACATATATATACCAGATGTGTATACAGACATATGTATATATACACACATGTATATATACACAGACACACATATATATCCACACACATATATGTATACACACACATGTATATATACAGACACACATATATATACATATAGACATATATAAACAGGCAGGCATATATATACACACACACACACACACATATATATATACACACATATGTATATACACACCATATATATGTATACACACACAGACATATATATACACGCACACACATATATACACACATATGTATGTATACATATACATATGTATATATACACACATGTATATATATACACAGACATATATATACACACAGCCATATATGTAATCACACATGTATGTATACAGACACATATGTATATATACACACATGTATATATATATACCCACACATATATATACAGACATATGTATGTATACATACATATGTATGTATACTCACATACATATATAAATATAACATATGTATATACAGATATATGTATATATACACACACGTATATATACACACATACATATATCAATTTACCATATGTATATACAGACATATGTATATATACACACACGTATATATGCACACTTACATATATAAATATACCATATGTATATACAGACATATGTATATATACACCCACGTATATATACACAGACACACATATGTATCCACACGTATATATGTATACACACACATGTACATACACACACACACACATATATATATACACACACATATATATACACACACTCCTGTATATACACACCATATATATGTATACACACACACATATATATACACGCACAGACAGATATATAGACACATACATATGTATACACACATATGAATGTATACACACAAATATGTTCATATACACATACATATACACACACGTATATGTATACACAGACTTATATATACACACACCCATATATGTACACAGATATTTATACTTATGGACATATGTATGTATACACAGAAATATATATATTCACCATATGTATATACACACATATGTATATATACACACACGTATATATACAGAGACACGCATATGTATCCACACACATATATGTATACACACACATGTATCTATACACTCACACATATATACACACACACACACACATATATACACACTCTTATATATATATACACACACAGGGATATATACACACAGACATATATATACACACATATATACACATATATATACACAGACATATATATACACATATACACATATACACATAGATACATATATATTCCAATATGAATATATATGCACATACATATGCACACACATATTTATACCCACCATATATATATACACACACAGACATATATATGCAGAGATACATATATATACACACATATGTATATGTATACACATAGAGATACAGACTCATATTTATACACACCATATATATATACACACACACATATATATGCACACACACATAAATATACACACGTATGTATATATATAGACATATACAGATACACACAGTTATATGCATTATATATATACACACACACATATATATATTTCACACACTTACATATATACACAGATATGTATATACATACATATATAGATACACGCACTGACATATATATACACACACATATATATACACATATATATAGCACACTATATATATACACAGACACACATATATATACACACATATATATACATACATATGTATATATATACACATATAGGTACATGCACTCACATATATGTATACAGACACATATATATACAGACATAAATATGCACACCATATATGTACACACACACAGATATATATACACGGACATATATATAGAGACATATGTATATATATACACATATATACACACAGAGACATATATTTACACACACACTGATATATACACAGATATGTATATATACAGACATATGTATATATACACATACTTATACATATACAGACACGTATGTATATGCACACACATATATGTATACACACAGAAATGTATATATACACACACACACATATATGTGCACACATATATATGTGTACACTCACATATGTATATATACACAGAAACATATATACATACTCTCATATATATACATATACACACATATATATACACAGAGACATATATATACACACACATATATATATACACACACAGAGATATATATATATACACCCACATATACATACATATATATATATACACCCACATATACATACATATATATATATACACACACACATAAGTATATACACACACATATGTATATACATGGCCATATGTCTGTATACACACACATACATATATACACCATATGTATATACACACAGATGTATACATACCCATATGTATATATACATAGACACATATGTATATCCACACACATTTATGTATACACACACATATGTATATATACCCTTACACATATATAGACACAAGTACATATATATACACACATGTATATATATACACACATAGACATATATATACACACATACATATATATATACACATATGTATATATGCACCATATATATGTGTACACACAGACATATATATACATGCTCACATATATATATAGTGAGACATATATATATACACGCACATATATATACACCTATATGTATATACACACCATATATATGTACACACACACACATACATATACCTGGTCACACGTACATCTACACACAGCCATATATATACACACATATGTATATGTACGCCCATATGTATGTATACACAGAAATATATATATACACCATATGTATGTATGTAATTATGTATATATACTCATATGTATATATACACAGTCACACATATATAGCCACACACATATATGTATACACATACGTGTATATCTAAAGTCCCATATATATATACAGTGACATACATATGTATGTATATAGAGAGACATATATATATACACCATATGTATATACACACTTATGTATATATACACACATGTATATATACGGAGACACACATATATATCACTCACATATATGTATTCACAGAGATATGTATATATACACTCACAGATATATAGCGACACACATATATAAATACATAGACATATATATATACACACACATATATATATACATACATGTATATGCACACCATATACATGTACACACACAGACATATATATACATGCTCACACATATATATACACAGAGAGATATATACACACATTTGTATATAGTCACCATATATATGTACACACACATACATATAGACACACAGAGATATATACACACATTTGTATATAGACACCATATATATGTACTTACACATACATATAGACACACAGAGATATATACACACATTTGTATATAGACACCATATATATGTACACACACATACATATAGACACACAGAGATATATACACACATTTGTATATAGACACCATATATATGTACACACACAGACATATATATCCATGCTGACACATATATATATGCACACATATATATATACACACACCCATATATATACACACATACGTATATACAGACCATATATATGTACACAGAGACACATATATATACATGCTCACACATGTATATACATAGAAACATATATATACACACATATGTATGGATACAAAGACATATGTATATATATACACAGAGGTACATATACACGCACAGATATATATACACACACCCATATTTATACACAGATATGTATATATACGCCCATCTGTATGTATACACACAAATATATATATCTACCATATGTATATACACACATATGTATATATATATACACACATGTATATACACAGAGACACACCTATACATCCACATACATATATGTATACACACACATATGTAGATATACACTCACATATATATAGACACGCACAGATATATATACACACACATATATATACACACACATATATATATACACAGATATATATACGCACAGACATATATATACACACATCTGTATATACTCACCATATATATGTACACACACAGACATATATATACACACATCTGTATATACTCACCATATATATGTACACACACAGACATATATATACATGCTCACAAATATATATATCCACACATATATATATGCTGAGAAATGGAGGCTTGAGAAACCAATATGAATTTATCACAAGCTTCAGTTTATTCATTTACAGCATCTAATTTCTATCGTAGTTAACTAACTCATGCCTATTGTGCAATCATACAATAGTATTGGTTATATACTTACACGGCCTAAGTTTGGCTACTTGCCTTAACATGTATCTACGTTTCCCTATAATGCCCGATTTCTGCCTATTTGTCGCCAATGAACGCATTCTGGACGGCTCCTACGATCTCCACGTTGAAGGAAAGTCACGGTGACCTTAGATCGCCGATCGGATGAAGGTATGTATTTAATAGTTGGCCGAATATGGCCATTGTCAAGAAGCGGCTCGTTAATAAGCAATGTATGTCCATCTGCGTGTCCCTTCTGTAGAAGCCAGCTTTCGACATATATATACACAGAGACACCTATATACACAGATATGTATATACACACCATATATATGTACACACAGACATATATATACACGCTTACACATATATATACACACACCCATATATGTACATAGATATGTAGGGATACACCCAGATATGTATATATACACAGACGTACATATACACACCGACATATATCTACACATACCCATATATATACAGACATTTGTTTATATACGCCCATATGTATGTATATTCACAAATATATATACACAGCATATGTATACACACAGATATGTATATATACACATATGTATATATACACAGACATATATAGCCATACACCTATATGTATAGACATACATGTATATATACAGTCACATACATATATATACACACAGATACATATATATACACACATATGTATGGATACACACATATATGTATATATACATACATGTATATATCCACTCACATATATATACACACACCCATATATATGCAGACATGTGTATATATACGCCTATATGTATGTCTACACAGAAGTATATATATACACCATATGTATATACACACATTTGTATATATACACAGACGTGTATATACACACACATATATAGCCACACACATATATGTATACACAGACATGTATATATACACTCACCTATATCTATACAGAGACACATATATATACACACACATATATATACACACGCACAGATATATATACGCAGACGCAAATATATATGCACACATATATACAGAGATATATAGACACACATATATGTGTATACAAACAGATATGTATATATACACACACACATATACAGACATATACACAGATAGATATATATATACACACACCTCTGTATATAGAGACATATATATACAGACATTTATTTATACACATATATGTATATATACACACATATAGAGACACACAGATATATATACCCACAGATATATATATACAGACATATAAATGCACACATGTAATTATACACATATATGTATATATACATATATAGATACACACACATGTATATACACACACACATATATATGTACACATTCACATATATATACACACATTTTTATATATATACACATATAGATATTGATACATAATTAGACACACCATATATATACATATACACACACCTATATATGCATACACACATATATACTCACACATATGTATATATATACACCTATAGATACACACACATATTCAACACACCATATATATACAGACACAGACATATATATGCATACACACATATATATTCACATATCTGTGTATAGATATACATATAGATAGAGACACATATTTATACACACCATATATATATACACACCCACTCCTATATATGCACAGAGATATATATATACACACCTATGTATATATATACACATATAGATACACACACATAAATAGACACACCATATAAATATGCACAGACACACACAGACATATATATGCACAGACACATATATATATACATATATGTATATATATAGAGAGATACACACATCTATTTATACACACCATATATATATACACACCTACTGATATATATGCATACACAGAGATCTATACACAGAAATGTATATATATAGACATACACATACACACACACACATATTTATATACACCATATATATACACACACACACACACACATATATTTGCAGACATACATATATATACAGACATATGTATATATATACTCATACAGATACACATAAATATTTATACACACCATATATATACACACACATGTATATATAGACATTTACAGATATATACACACATATGTATATATATACATATAGATATTGACACATATTTATACACACCATATATATATATACACACACACATATATATGCATACCCACATATATACTCCCACATATGTATATATATACACCTATAGATACAGACACATATTTATACACACTATATATATACAGACACAGACATATATATGCATACACACATATATATTTACACATTTGTATATAGATATACATATAGATACAGACACATCTTTATACACACCATATGTATACACACCCACTCCTATATATGCACAGACATATATATATACACACATATGTATATATACACATATAGATATACACACATAAATAGACACACCATATATATATACACAGACACACACAGACATATATATGCACAGACACATATATATATACATATATGTATATATATATACAGATACACCCATATATTTATACACACCATATAAATATACACACCTACTCATATATATGCATACACAGAGATATATACATAGAACTGTATATATATAGACATACACATACACACACACCTATTTATATACAGCATATGTATATACACACACACACACATACATATGCAGACACACATATATATACAGACATATGTATATATATACTCATACAGATACACAGACATATTTATACACACCATATATATATACACACGTATATATATCCACTGACACATATATATACACACATATGTATATATATACACATAGAGATACACACACATATTTATATACACCATATATATATCACACACATATATATACAGACATGTATATATACAGATAGACACACTTATTTATTCGCAGCATATATATACACACACCTATACATATTTATGCACTTACATATATATATATACACACACATATGTATATATATACAGATAGAGATACACAGACATATTTATACACAGCATATATATACACATCCACACATATATACACACACACTCAGACACTTATATACACACATATGTATATATATACACATACAGATACACAGACATATTTATACACACCATATATATATATACACAGATATATATATATACAGACATATATATGCAGTCATATGTCTATAAACACTCATATGTATATATGCACACACGTATATATACACAGACATACAGAATATGCACACACATATATTTATAGACATACATGTATATACAGAGAGACACATATATATACAGACACATATACACACATATATATCCACACACATATGTATATACATGCACATATGTATATATACAGACACATATGTATATATACACAGATGTGTATATATACCCACACCTACATATACAGACATATATATATACACACACATATATATACAGATGTATATAGACACATATATATACACCCCCATATGTATATAAACACAAACATATTTATACAAGCACATATATATAGACATATATACATACCCACATATGCATATAGAGATATGTATATATACACACATATGTACATATACACACACATATATATACACACACATATATATACACATATGTATTTATATACACATATATATATACACATATGTGTATATATACAGATATATATATATACACACAGTCACATATATATACCCACACTCATATATATACACACACATATATATATACACATATGTGTATATATACAGATATATATATACACACAGTCACATATATATACCCACACTCATATATATACACACACATATATGTACGCACATATATGTACACACCATATATATATACACACTCATATATATAGTCACACAAAGATGTACACATGTATGTATATATACACACATATGTGTGTATATACACATATGTATATATACAGACATATTGTGTATACACACATATATACACACATATGTAAATATACCCACATGTATCTATACATCGACATATATATACCCACAGACATATATATATATATACACAGACATGTATATATACACACACATGTATATATTCACACACATATATATATACAGACATACAAATATATATACACATATATGTATATATACACACATATGTATGTATAGACACAGAAATATATACACACACATGTATATACACACATATGTATATATACACTTATGTATATATAAAGAGACAGATATATACCCACACAGATATATATATACACACAGACATGTATATATACACACAGACATATATACACACACAGACATACATATATAGACACCTACATATATATACACATACACCTATATACACACACATATATGTACCCATATATATATACACCCACACATATGTATATACATACAGATATGTATATATACACACATATGTATATATATAGAGACACAGATATACACAGATATACATATACACAGCCTCACACACACACATACATATACCCCGCGTTTGATTTGCGGGGCACTTTTTGCGTGGAGGCGCCGAATCGGTAGCCGAGGGAGGAGATGAGCATGGGGGACCCAGTGGCAAGGTGTTCAGAGAGCATATGCAAAGGGGAGGCCCAAGCCACCCAATTGTGAGAAGGTGACAGAGGTAGGCAGCAGGCTTGAGGGAGTGGTGTGTAGCAAGTGGCAAGGAGGGAGAGGCTGTAAGGTGGTGGCTCAGCAGCAGGAGCGGCTCTTTGTTGTGTTTGATTCGCTTTTCTAAAATGAGTCCCGTGCCCTAATAGGCAATGCGTGAGAACCAAGCGCACGGAGTCAGACATGAGAGGCATCCGGGCCCGAAGACGGCATCGGTAAGGAGAGGAACAGATGGGCAAAGCGGTGGGAGTTTGATTTTCCATGGGAGAGAGGTGCCCATCTGGCAGTTAGACATGGTGTTCGAAGAGGTTTGTAGGTTGCTGGAGGCCAGATGGAGGTGTTTGAGATGATTGTTAAATTTCGTTTGTCTTTCAGAGTGGTAGTGTGAAGCGATTGGTTGCAGGGAAGTCATGATGGCAGGAAGTGGCACGTGGAAGAAATGTTGAGGGAGTAAAGGTGGGAATGCAAAGGTGAAGGATGTGCGAGCTGAGGTTTTGTTGTTGTGAGCGTGAGGGGTGAAAGGTCAAAGTGGCTTAGGAAGGGATTGGTGTGGTAAATGAAGAAGCGTGAGCGTGGCTTGAACGGCGCAAGCAAGGAGCTGCAATGGTGGTGTAAGCAAGGCGGCAAGGGTTTCGAGAGAGTATGTGAGTTTTGTAGAAGGCAAGAGGTGGATAAATGGAGTGTTTTGCAAAGTTTGGGAAGAGGGTTTATTTGTTGTTAATGTGAGTGTGTTTGAGTTGGTGAATGTATATGCAGTGTGTTTGGGTGTCTGTGTGTGTGTGTGTGTGAGTGAGATGTGTTAAGGCATGAAAGGAGGCAGAGTTTGATAGGAGACTAAAATGTGAGTAAAGAAGTATTTGTTGTTGGTGATGGAGAGAGTTTGAAGGTGAAGTGTTTGTTAGTGCGTTGTAGGTGGAAAAAGTAATTTTTGGCACGTTGGTGCCCTCAGCCACGCCCCCCGGCACCAGGTGCCGCCCCCCGATTTTCGGCGCGCGCCGCGCGCGGCGCGGTGGATGCGGGGGGTACCCCGGGAGGCCCCTTCCGGGCGGCGCCATCCCCCCCCCCTGCGGGGAGCTGCAGCGGCAGCCCCCCACTGTGCGCGGGCCCGCCTGGGCTGCCCCCCCTCGCGGGGGGGCCCGCCTGTTTCGCCCCACCTTCTGGCACACGTGCCTCAGTTACGTTCCAGTGGGGGTAGGCGGGCCCGGCGGGCTGCCGGACTACGCGGCCGTGACGTGCCTAGCACACGCACGGGGTAGCCCGCGGTGGGATTCGAACCCCTGACGTGCAGAGATTCGGCTTAAGGCCATACCCACCGAGCCAGAGTGGCTCCTTAATTTTAAATCCTTTTTTTGGGGGCATATCCTTTTCGCCGCACAATGACGTCAACAAAGCCCTGCCCACTTCCCCGCCCCCGATTCTGCGTCCGTCACGGTACTCCACCCACTGCTTCGCCTGTCGTCCCTCCCTTGGCCCCGCCCCTGTCGGCGCCCTGCCCGGGACAAAGCCACGCCTCCGGTGGTCTCCACACCCCGCCCCTCGACGTCACGGGGCTCGGCACACAGCCACGGCCCTGCCGCTCCCCCTACCCCGCCCAAGAGCCCGCCCCTCGGTGCCCCCTCAGTCCGCCCTAAGCTACGCCTGTCTCCGCCCGCCCGTCGCTATGGCAACAGGGGAGCCGTTGCTTCTTTAGCGTTTTACTTTTTTCCCCATTTTTGGAGCTCCTTTGCTAGAGAATTTTCCTAAGGTTCAGTGCATGGTTTTTACATGCTTTCCCTCAACTGTATTAGCACAAATTACCATTCTCTCAAATCTTACTGGGTCTTTTCATCACTTTTTGAAAGCACCATTTATGATTCTTGAAAACCAAAACATATTTTGGGGGATACTGCAGCACTAGCATATATACAGTTGTTTCTCCCAACTACGTCCATTTTGCTTATCTCATTGTACAGTATTTCCTAGGGGCTTCTACTGTGTATCGCTGGGGTTTTTTCACTTGTTTCGTGCCTGCATTCACTTCTGTGTGCATGTGTTACCCCATCCTGTGCTTTTGCAGGGATCACTTCTGCAGTCTTGGGGGTTTTTTTTCCACCTCTACACTACTGCCACGTGTTTACTAGTGTCACCCAATCTGCAGAAAAAAATGGAAAAACTCTGCAACAACATTTTCATGTTACACACTCAAGGCATGACTTTATTTTGTGCCCAGCACGTACCACAGCAATCATCTCATCCCCCCATAGCCCGGGTGTGCAGAGACAACCATTCCAGAATACAGAGCTTTTACTCCGTTTCTCAGATAGTGCATACAGTAAAAGCCAATAGGAAAGCATTGCCTCAGTGTTCATTCGTCCAAAGTGGAGCAAACTCCCCATATTCGGTGTCTCGTTGCACTCCAATGTCCTTGTCTGTCACGCTTATGACATTCTTCACTTGTTTTTAGCAGTCATTTCTCTGGGCCAGGATGTCTTCAGCCCTGCTGCAGGTGCTCTGGCCTAGCTGCTTGTCATATCCCTCATGTCTTCTGGAGAACCACATGTTCCTGCTGGATGTTCTGTTCACAGTGCTTGTCTTTCTGCTTATCTTTGGGGGTCAATCCCAAGCTCTTGCTATGCTGAATTCACCAGGCCTCATGTGGCACAACATCGCCCTGGAAGAAACCAAACATTTCTTTTCCCAGGGGAAACCCAAACCAAACCTTTGACTCCAGTGACACAATATTTTTAACCCGATGATACATTTTGCAACAGTAGCAGTCAGTCATAACAATTTTCCTTCAGCAGCCTTTCATGTCATTTTGTTTTCTATATCTTTTGGAACAGAACAGATGCCATCTTTCCCTTCTCTATGCATGCCACATCACCACAATATCCTCGCCGGGATAGGCGACTCCAGCAGCAGCGAAACCCCACCATCTGGAAGAGAACACGACACACGTGTCAGTCATTTCCGCACGGCTCCGCACACGTGCTAGTCCGAGCGCCCGATGCCACGTCCTCCTGGGCCTCCTACCCACCAGCCGCCTGTTGAAGTCGTGACACAGCGGAGGGTTTCAGGCCTGCTCAGCCACAGCAACACATCAAAGTTTCACAGTATTCTACAAATTCTCAATCAGGTGCACTATCTCTTACCCACCCATGTCATCCCACCGCAACCACCCAGTCTAATACCTTCTAATCCATCTCCACGGCTTCTTCACACTTGCCTGCAGCAAAGGCTGTCCAACAGTGCATGCACTCCATACTCTGCAGAGTTCCAATTCCCCTCCAGGGATGGTCATCACACACTCGGCATTCTTCTTCACCCAAACATTCCTATCTCACTCCATCCACAAGTTTCTCTGAAGACACATACTTTGTATTGACATTCAGCCAGCTGCTGATTACGTCCAGGCAAAGTTCTTATGAAGTCATCTCACCTTCTGCGAGAGGTGTGTACGCACAGAGGCCAAAGCCCGCGGCTGCACTCCAAGTCGTCCGAGCCTCAGCACGCAGCAGGCCGAGAGGATACGCTGGCGGGAAGCAGGTTTGTACCCACCGTCCCCCCGCTCAGGGGGGAACGGGAGGCCTTTGCCTACATGCCGTCACCTCTGCTCGCAGGCCATAAACATCTACCCTCCGTGGCCCACGTGTGCAAACCTGAACCCACTGTCACATGCTATAACCGTGCCATTTTCATGTCACAGTTACCTTACAGGGTGTTTCAATGCCTTTGACATGCTGTGCAGTGCTAGGCCTTTCACTGCAGCACGGCATATATATCCATACAGCTGCAGCGTGCTGCAAGATGCTGATGCTGCTTTGCCAGGGGGACAGGCCTGGCCATCGGCCCATGACTTCGGCCTATGTTAACCCACCTCAGGATGCCCCTGGGACGCATGGACCGCTGCTATCGCTTTGTCCCTGTTTGTTCCTGTGGCCCTACCTGTCCTTCCACTCCTCTTTTTCTCTCTGTCTCTCCTTGTGTCTGTCATAGCTACGAACAGATGCCACTCACAGCACACACCGTGTGAGGGTCTCCTTTGCACATCCATTCCTTCCCAGGTATTTCTAGAGAACGTCCCAAGTTCCATCCTAAACACTACCTTGACACAAGAGGGTGCTGTAGGAGTGGACTCCTGTCACTTCCAGTCTGCCGTCTTGCATTTCAAAGCCATTGCCTCCATAGCACCCTTTGTGCTCAGAATTGCACTTCTTTCCAACACCCACGTCCCACGTCTTACACGCGGCACTGACAACTCACAGGTCTCACAATTATTGCACCGAGCCTGTAAACACGACCTGCACAACTCTCCCTATGTGCACCCACTATCACTTTGTAGTTTTCCCTCTCTCTATCAAAACTATGCCTGAACAGGTGCCCAGATTCCAACTGCTCCGTGCTGGCTTCTCAGTAATACATGCCTCCTGCTATGGCAACTGCAACACTTTTGAAACATGACACATACCTTCTCATACCAGCATACTTAGCACAGCCAGAGTTGCACGCTCCCCCAGGACAGATTCTTCTCCATTTCTGCCTTGACCCTCACACCAGTGCCAGCCCATGGGGCTCCACATGGATGCAGTGTCCTTGCAATACAGGCAACCCTGAGAAACACACAAAGACTGTTGCTGCAGCCTGTACATCCCTGCACGTTCCTTGTCACCGAGACACTTCAAGGCACATTCTTTCCTACAGCTTTTCCAAGCCTCTTCAACAATCCATAACCTCCTCACCGTCTCCTTCTATGTCCATTCACCTACTTCATCCTTCTCACCAGCCCACTCCCAGGCTCTCTTGTTCCATACTCCTCCTACTTCCTGACCCAAACCTCCACGTCCAATTCTATTCCAGGGAGGGTTATCATGTACTCATCATTCTTCTTCAGCAAAACATTCATATACACTTGTATCCACCAGTCTCCCTCAAGACAGCTACTTTGCACTGCCTGACCGACTGACTGACTGAAAGTCAGTCAGCCAGCCAGCCAGCCAGCCAGCCAGCCAGCCATCTACCTACCTACCTACCTACCTACCTACCTACCTAGCTGATCACATCCAGGGAAAATTTTTCCTCATTCATCTCACTTTCTGGAAGATGTCAAACCCTGCAGCTGTACTCCAAATGTTCCAAGCTTCAGCATGCACCTAGCAAGGAGGATATGCATTGTACCCACTGTCCCCCAGCTCAGGGGGGAACGGGAGGCCTCTGCCTACATGCTGTCACCTCTGCTCGAAGGCCATAAACATGGCCTCCTTGGCCCACCTGTGCAAACCCTCATCCAGCCCCATGTGCCATAAAGAAAACATTTTCATGTCACAGTTACCTTACAGGGCCTTTCAATGCATTCCACATGCTTTACAGTGCAGCAATGCATGTATATCCACACATCTGGAGCCTGCTGTAAGATGCTGACGCTGCTTTGCCAGGGGGACAGGCCTGGCCATCGGCCCATGACTTCAGTCTATATTAACTCACCTCAGGATGCCCCTGGCACCCTATGGACCGCTCCTATTGCTGTGTCCCTGTTCGTTCCTGTGGCCCTACCTGTCCCTCCTGTCCTCTTTTTCCCTTCCTCTCTGTCCTTGTGTGTTTCAAACCTAAGACCAGATGCCAGTGACAGGACACACCGTGGGAGGGTCTGCTTTGCACATCCATTCCTTCCCAGGTATTTCTAGAGAACGTCCCAAGTTCCATCCTAAACAGTACCTCGACACCAGAGGGCGCTGTAGGAGTGGATTTCCATCACTTTTGGGCCTGCCGTCCTGCATTTCAAAGCCGTTGCCTTTGTAGCACCCTTTGTGCTCAGAACTGCAATTCTTTGCAACACCCACGTCTTACACATGTCTTACCGTGTCTTACACATGCCACTTACACCTTACAGGTCTCACAATTACTGCAGCGAGCCTGTAAACACGACCTGTACAAGTCTCCCCATGTGCATACAGTATCCCTCTCCCTATGTGCACACAGTATCTCTTTGTACTTTTCTCTTTCACTCTCAAATCTATGCCTGAGCATGTAGCAAAATTCAAGTGCTCCATGCTTGCTTCTCAGGAATGCATGCCTCCTGCTGTGGCAAGTGCAACACTTTTGAAACGTGACACATACCTTCTCATATCAGCATACTTAGGACAGCCAGAGCTGCATGCTCCCCCCGGACAGATTCTTCTCCATTTCTGCCTTGACACTCAAACCACGTGCCAGCCCATGGAGCTCCACACGGATGTAGTGCCCTTGTCATACAGGGAACCTGGTGAAACACAGAAATACTGTTGCTGCAACCTGTACATCTCTGCTTGTTCCCTGTTACAGAGACACTTCAAGGTACCTTCTTTCCTCCAGCTTTTGCAACACTTCTCTACCATCCATAACCCCCTCAGTGCCTCCTTCTATGCCCATTCACCTACTTCATCCTTGTCACCAACCCACTGCCAGGCTTTCCTGTTCCATACTCCTCCTACTTCCTGACCCAAAAATCCACGTACCATTCCATTCCAGGGATGGTTATCACATAGTCATCATTCGTCTTCACCTAAGCATTCATATCCACCTGTATCCACCAGTCTTCCTCAAGACAGCTACTTGGCACTTACTCACTCACGGACTGACAGTGAGCGAGCCAGCCACCTACCTACCTAGCTAGCTAGCTAGCTAGCTAGCTAGCTGATCACATCTAGGGAAAATCATTCCTCAGTCATGTCACCTTCTGCGAGAGGTCCAAGCCTGGAGCTGCACTCCAAATGGTCCAAGCTTCAGCGTGCACCGAGCAAAGAGGATCTGCTTGCAGGAAGTAGGTTAGTACCCACTGTCCCCCAGCTGAGGGGGGAACAGGAGGCCTTTGCCTACATGCTGTCATGTCTGCTGCCAGGCCATAAATATCTACCCTCCTTGGCCCACCCGTGCAAATCCTCATCCAGCCCCACATGCCATAACCATACCATTTGCATGTCACAGTTACCTTACAGGGTCTTTCAATGCATTCCACATGCTGTGCAGTGCTAGGCCTTGCACTGCAGCAATGCATGTATAGCCACACATCTGCAGCCTGCTGCAAGACGCTGCCCCTGCTTTGCCAGGGGGACAGGCCTGGCCATCGACCCATGGCTTCAGGCTACATTAACCCACCTCGGGATGGCCCCGGGACCTATGGGCCGCTCACATTGCTTTGTCCCTGTTTGTTCCTGTGGCCCGACCTGTCACTCCTCTCTTCTTTTTCTCTTCCTCTCTGTCCTTGTGTCTTTCAAATCTAAGACCAGATGCCAGTGACAGGACACACCGTGCGAGGGTCTCCTTTGCACATCCATTCCTTCCCAGGTATTTCTAGAGAACGTCCCAAGTTCCATCCTAAACAGTATCTCGACACCAGAGGGCGCTGTAGGAGTGGATTTCCATCACTTTTGGGCCTGCCGTCCTGCATTTCAAAGCCCTTGCCTTCGTAGCAGCCTTTCTGCTCAGAACTCCAAGTCTTTGCAACTTAGACCTCCTAGACATGTCTTACTGTGTCTTACACATGCCACTTAGACCTCACAGGTCTCACAATTACTGCAGTGAGCCTGTAAACACGACCCGTACAACTCTCCCTATGTGCATACAGTATCCCTCCCCCTATGTGCACACAGTATCTCTTTGTACTTTTCTCTTTCACTGTCCAATCTATGCCTGAACATGTAGCAAAATTCAACTGCTCTATGCTTGCTACTCAGGAATACATGCCTCCTGCTCTGGCAAGTGCAACACTTTTGAAACGTGATACATACCTTCTCATATCAGCATACTTAGGACAGCCAGAGCTACATGCTCCCCGAGGACAGATTCTTTGCCATTTCCGCCTTGACAATCACACCGAGTGGCAGCCCATGGAGCTCCACATGGATGTAGCGTCCTTGCAATACAGGCAACCCTGTGAAACACAGAAAGGCTGTTACTGCAACCTGTACATCCCTGCACGTTCCTTGTCACCGAGACAGTTCAAGACATGTTCTTTCCTCCAGCTTTTGCAAGCCTCTTCTACAATGCATAACCCCATCCGTGCCTTCTTCTAAGCCCATGCACCTACTTCATCCTTGTCACTTACCTGCTCCCAGGCTTTCTTGTTCTATACTCCTCCTACTTCCTGACCCAAACCTCCACGTCCAATTCCATTCCAGGGAGGGTTATCATGTACTCATCATTCTTCTTCAGCAAAACATTCATATACACCTCTATTTACCAGTCTCCCTTAAGACAGCTACTTTGCTGTGACTGACTGACTGACTGACTGACTGACAGCCAGCCAGCCAGCCAGCCAGCCACCCACCCAGCCAACCAACCAACCAGCCAGCCAGCCAGCCAGCCAGCTAGCTAGCTAGGTAGGTAGGTAGGTAGGTAGGTAGCCAGCCAGCCAGCCAGCCAGCTAGCTAGCCAGCCAGCCAGCCAGCTAGGTAGCCAGCCAGCCAGCCAGCCAGCCAGCCAGCCAGCCAGCTAGCTATCTATCTGATCAAATCCAGGGAAAATTATTCCTCAGTCATCTCACCTTCTGCAAGAGGTCAAAGCCTGCAGCTGCACTCCAAGCTGTGGAAGCCTCAGCATGCAGCAGGTCCAGAGGATACCCTTGCAGGAAGCAGGTTAGTACCCACTGTCCCCCAGGACAGGGGGGAACAGGAGGCCTTTGCCTACATGCTGTCATCTGTGCTTACAGGCCATAAACATCTACCCTCTGTGGCCCACCTGTGCAAGCCCTCATCCAGCCCCACATGCTACACACATGCCATTTTCATGTCACAGTTACCTTACAGGGTCTTTTTATGCACTCCACATGCTGTGCAGTGCTAGGCCTTTCATGGCAGCACTGCATATAAATCCACAGATCTGCAGCCTACTGCAAGATGCTGACCCTGCTTTGCCAGGGTGACAGGCCTGGCCATCGGCCCAAGACTTCGGGCTATATTAAGCCACCTCAGGATGCCCCCGGGACCTATGGACCGCTCCTGTTGCTGTGTCTGTGTTCGTTCCTGTGGCCCTACCTGTCCCTCCTCTCCTCTTTTTCCCTTCCTCTCTGTCCTCGTGTCTTTCAAATCTAAGACCACATGCCATTGACAGGACACAACATGTGAGGGTCTCCTTTGCACATCCACTCCTTTCCAGTTATTTCTAGAGAACATCCCAAGTTCCATCAGAAACACTACCTTGACACGAGAGGGCGCTGTAGGAGTGGATTTCCATCACTTTTGGGCCTGCCGTCCTGCATTTCAAAGCCCTTGCCTTTGTAGCACCCTTTGTGCTCAGAACTGCAATTCTTTGCAACACCCACGTCTTACACATGTCTTACCGTGTCTTACACATGCCACTCACACCTCACAGGTCTCACAATTACTGCAGTGAGCCTGTAAACACGACCTGTACAACTCTCCCCATGTGCATACAGTATCACTCTTCCTATGTGCACGCAGTATGTCTTTGTAGTTTTGTCTTTCACTCTCTAATCTATGCCTGAGCATGTAGCAAAATTCAAGTGCTCCATGCTTGCTTCTCAGCAATGCATGCCTCCTGCTGTGGCAAGTGCAACACTTTTGAAACGTGACACATACCTTCTCATATCAGCATACTTAGGACAGCCAGAGCTGCACGCTCCCCGAGGACAGATTCTTCTCCATTTCAGCCTTGACACTCAAACCACGTGCCAGCCCATGGAGCTCCACATGCATGTAGTGCCCTTGTCATACAGGGAACCTGGTGAAACACAGAAATACTGTTGCTGCAACCTGTACATCCCTGCATGTTCCTTGTCACAGAGACACTTCAAGCCACATTCTTTCCTCCAGCTTTTGCAACACTTCTCTACCATCCATAACCCCCTCATTGCCTCCTTCTATGCCCATTCACCTACTTCATCCTTGTCACCAACCCACTCCCAGGCTTTCCTGTTCCATACTCCTCCTACTTCCTGACCCAAAAATCCACGTACCATTCCATTCCAGGGAGGGTTATCACATAGTCATCATTCGTCTTCACCTAAACACTCATATCCACCTGTATCCACCAGCCTTCCTCAAGACAGCTACTTGGCACTTACTCACTCACGGAGTGACAGTGAGCCAGCCACCTACCTATGCTAGCTACCTAGCTAGCTAGCTAGCTAGCTGTGATCACATCCAGGGAAAATTATTCCTCATTCCTGTCACCTTCTGTGAGAGGTCCAAGCCTGGAGCTGCACTCCAAATGGTCCAAGCTTCAGCGTGCACCGAGCAAAGAGGATATGCTTGCAGGAAGTAGGTTTGTACCCAATGTCCCCCAGCTCAGGGGGGAACAGGAGGCCTTTGCCTACATGCTGTCATGTCTGCTGCCAGGCCATAAACATCTACCCTCCTTGGCCCACCTGTTCAAATCCCCATCCAGTCCCACATGCCATAACCATACCATTTTCATGTCACAGTTACCTTACAGGGTGTTTCAATGCATTCCACATGCTGTGCAGTGCTAGGCCTTGCACCGCAGCAATGCATGTATATCCACACATCTGCAGCCTGCTGCAAGATGCTGCCCCTGCTTTGCCAGGGGGACAGGCCTGGCCATCGACCCATGACTTCAGGCTACATTAAGCCACCTCAGGATGGCCCCGGGACCTGTGGATCGCTCACACTGCTTTGTCCATGTTTGTTCCTGTGGCCCTACCTGTCCCTCCCCTCTTCTTTTTCTCTTCCTCTCTGTCCTTGTGTCTTTCAAACCTAAGACCAGATGCCAGTGACAGGACACAGCGTGTGAGCATCTCCTTTGCACATCCATTCCTTCCCAGGTATTTCTAGAGAACGTCACAAGTTCCATCAGAAACAGTACCTCGACACCAGAGGGCGCTGTAGGAGTGGATTTCCATTACTTTTGGGCCTGCCGTCCTGCATTTCAAAGCCCTTGCCTTTGTAGCAGCCTTTCTGCTCAGAACTGCAATTCTTTGCAACACCCACGTCTTACACATGTCTTACCGTGTCTTACACATGCCACTTACACCTTCCAGGTCTCACAATCATTGCACCGAGCCTGTAAACACGACTTGTACACCTCTCCCTATGTGCATACAGTATCACTCTCCCTATGTGCACACAGTATCTGTTTGTACTTTTCTCTTTCACTGTGAAATCTATGCCTGAACATGTAGCAAATTTCAACTGCTCCATGCTTGCTTCTCAGGAATACATGCCTCCTGCTCCGGCAAGTGCAACACTTTTGAAACGTGACACATACCTTCTCATATCAGCATACTTAGGACAGCCAGAGCTGCATGCTCCCCGAGGACAGATTCTTCTCCATTTCAGCCTTGACACTCAAACCACGTGCCAGCCCATGGAGCTCCACATGCATGTAGTGCCCTTGTCATACAGGGAACCTGGTGAAACACAGAAATACTGTTGCTGCAACCTGTACATCCCTGCATGTTCCTTGTCACCGAGACACTTCAAGCCACATTCTTTCCTCCAGCTTTTGCAACACTTCTCTACCATCCATAACCCGCTCAGTGCCTCCTTCTATGCCCATTCACCTACTTCATCCTTGTCACCAACCCACTGCCAGGCTTTCCTGTTCCATACTCCTCCTACTTCCTGACCCAAAAATCCACGTACCATTCCATTCCAGGGATGGTTATCACGTAGTCATCATTCGTCTTCACCTAAACACTCATATCCACCTGTATCCACCAGTCTTCCTCAAGACAGCCACTTTGCACTTACTCACTCACGGAGTGACAGTGAGCCAGCCACCTACCTACCTAGCTAGCTACCTAGCT
The DNA here is from genome assembly GCF_008360975.1 of Lichenostomus cassidix. Lineage (NCBI taxonomy): Eukaryota > Metazoa > Chordata > Aves > Passeriformes > Meliphagidae > Lichenostomus > Lichenostomus cassidix. The sequence continues at coordinate 489,139 of NW_028147553.1, forward strand.
AGCTAGCTAGCTGATCACATTCAGGGAAAATTATTCCTCATTCCTGTCACCTTCTGCGAGAGGTCCAAGCCTGGAGCTGCACTCCAAATGGTCCAAGCTTCAGCGTGCACCGAGCAAAGAGGATCTGCTTGCAGGAAGTAGGTTTGTACCCACTGTCCCCAAGCTCAGGGGGGAACAGGAGGCCTTTGCCTACATGCTGTCACGTCTGCTGCCAGGCCATAAACATCTACCCTCCTTGGCCCACCTGTGCAAATCCCCATCCAGTCCCACATGCCATAACCATACCATTTTCATGTCACAGTTACCTTACAGGGTGTTTCAATGCATTCCACATGCTCTGCAGTGCTAGGCCTTGCACCGCAGCAATGCATGTATAGCCACACATCTGGAGCCTGCTGCAAGACGCTGCCCCTGCTTTGCCAGGGGGACAGGCCTGGCCATCGACCCATGACTTCAGGCTACATTAAGCCACCTCAGGATGTCCCTGGGACCTGTGGATTGCTCACACTGCTTTGTCCATGTTTGTTCCTGTGGCCCTACCTGTCCCTCCCCTCTTCTTTTTCTCTTCCTCTCTGTCCTTGTGTCTTTCAAACCTAAGACCAGATGCCAGTGACAGGGCACAACCTGCCAGGGTCTCCTTTGCACATCCATTCCTTCCCAGGTATTTCTAGAGAACGTCCCAAGTTCCATCAGAAACACTACCTCGACACCAGAGGGCGCTGTAGGAGTGGATTTCCATCACTTTTGGGCCTGCCGTGCTGCATTTCAAAGCCATTGCCTTCGTAGCACCCTTTCCGCTCATAACTGCAATTCGTTGCAACATCGACCTCCTAGACATGTCTTACCGTGTCTTGCACATGCCACTTACACCTCACAGGTCTAACAATTATTGCACCCAGCCTGTAAACATGACCGGTGCAACTCTGCCTATGTGCATACAGTATCCCTCTCCCTATGTGCACACAGTATCTCTTTGTACTTTTCCCTCTCTCTGTCAAAACTATGCCTGAACATGTAGCAAAATTCAAGTGTTCCATGCTTGCTTCTCAGGAATGCATGCCTCCTGCTCCGGCAAGTGCAACACTTTTGAAATGTGACACATACCTTCTCATATCAGCATACTTTGGAAAGCCAGAGCTGCATGCTCCCTGAGGACAGATTCTTCTCCATTTCAGCCTTGATACTCAAACCACGTGCCAGCCCATGGAGCTCCACATGCATGTAGTGTCCTTGCAATACAGGCAACGTGGTGAAACACAGAAATACTGTTGCTGCAACCTGTACATCCCTGCATGTTCCTTGTCACAGAGACAGTTCAAGCCACATTCTTTCCTCCAGCTTTTGCAACACTTCTCTACCATCCATAACCCCCTCAGTGCCTCCTTCTATGCCCATTCAGCTACTTCATCCTTGTCACCAACCCACTGCCAGGCTTTCCTGTTCCATACTCCTCCTACTTCCTGACCCAAAAATCCACGTACCATTCCATTCCAGGGAGGGTTATCACATAGTCATCATTTGTCTTCACCTAAACACTCATATCCACCTGTATCCACCAGTCTTCCTCAAGACAGCTACTTTGCACTTACTCACTCACGGACAGACAGTGAGCCAGCCACCTACCTACCTAGCTAGCTACCTAGCTAGCTAGCTAGCTAGCTGATCACATTCAGGGAAAACTATTCCTCAGTCATCTCACCTTCTGTGAGAGGTCCAAGCCTGCAGCTGCACTCCAAATGGTCCAAGCTTCATTGTGCACCGAGCAAAGAGGATCTGCTTGCAGGAAGTAGGTTTGTACCCACTGTCCCCCAGCTCAGGGGGGAACAGGAGGCCTTTGCCTACATGCTGTCATGTCTGCTGCCAGGCCATAAACATCTACCCTCCTTGGCCCACCTGTGCAAATCCCCATCCAGCCCCACGTGCCATAACCATACCATTTTCATGTCATAGTTACCTTACAGGGTGTTTCAATGCATTCCACACGCTCTGCAGTGCTAGGCCTTGCACCGCAGCAATGCATGTATATCCACACATCTGGAGCCTGCTGCAAGATGCTGCCCCTGCTTTGCCAGGGGGACAAGCCTGGCCATGGACCCATGACTTCAGCCTATATTAACCTACCTCAGGATGGCCCCGGGACCTATGGACCGCTCACATTGCTTTGTCCATGTTTGTTCCTGTGGCCCTACCTGTCCCTCCCCTCTTCTTTTTCTCTTCCTCTCTGTCCTTGTCTCTTTCAAACCTAAGACCAGTTGCCAGTGACAGGATACAACCTGCCAGGGTCTCCTTTGCACATCCATTCCTTCCCAGGTATTTGTAGAGAACGTCACAAGTTCCATCAGAAACACTACCTCGACACCAGAGGGCGCTGTAGGAGTGGATTTCCATCCCTTTTGGGCCTGCCGTCCTGTATTTCAAAGCCATTGCCTTCGTAGCACCCTTTCTGCTCATAACTGTAATTCTTTGCAACATCGACCTCCTAGACATGTCTTACCGTGTCTTACACATGCCACTCACACCTCACAGGTCTCACAATTACTGCAGCGAGCCTGTAAACACCACCTGTGCAACTCTGCCTATGTGCATACAGTATCACTCTCCCTATGTGCACACAGTATCTCTTTGTGCTTTTCTCTTTCACTCTCAAATCTATGCCTGAGCATGTAGCAAAATTCAAGTGCTCCATGCTTGCTTCTCAGGAATGCATGCCTCCTGCTCCGGCAAGTGCAACACTTTTGAAACGTGACACATACCTTCTCATATCAGCATGCTTAGGACAGCCAGAGCTGCATGCTCCCTGAGGACAGATTCTTTGCCATTTCTGCCTTGACAATCACACCGAGTGCCAGTCCACGGAGCTCCACACGGATGTAGTGTCCTTGCAATACAGGCAACCCTGTGAAACACACAAAGGCTGTTACTGCAACCTGTACATCCCTGCCCGTTCCCTGTCACCGAGACAGTTCAAGACATGTTCTTTCCTCCAGCTTTTGCAAGCCTCTTCTACAATCCATAACCCCATCCGTGCCTTCTTCTAAGCCCATTCACCTACTTCATCCTTCTCACTTACCTGCTCCCAGGCTTTCTTGTTCTATACTCCTCCTACTTCCTGACCCAAACCTCCACGTAGCATTCCATTCCAGGGAGGGTTATCATGTACTCATCATTCTTCTTCAGCAAAACATTCATATACACCTCTATTCACCAGTCTCCCTTAAGACAGCTACTTTGCTGTGACTGACTGACTGACTGACAGCCAGCCAGCCAGCCAACCAACCAGCCAACCAACCAACCAGCCAGCCTGCCAGCCAGCTAGCTAGCCAGCCAGCCAGCCAGCCAGCCAGCCAGCCAGCCCACCAGCCAGCCAGCCAGCCAGCCAGCCAGCCAGCCAGCCACCTAGGTAGCTAGCTAGCTAGGTAGCTAGCTGATCAAATCCAGGGAAAATTATTCCTCGCTCATCTCACCTTCTGCAAGAGGTCAAAGCCTGCAGCTGCACTCCAAGCTGTTGAAGCCTCAGCACGCATCAGGTCCACAGGGTACCCTTGCAGGAAGCAGCTTTCTACCCACTGTCCCCCAGCTGAGGGGGGAACAGGAGGCCTTTGCCTACATGCTGTCATCTGTGCTTACAGGCCATAAACATCTACCCTCCTTGGCCCACCTGTGCAAATCTTCACGCATCCCCCCATGCCATAACCATGCCATTTTCATGTCACAGTTACCTTACAGGGTCTTTCAATGCCTTCTACATGCTCTGCAGTGATAGGCCTTTCACTGCAGCATGGCATATATATTCACACAGCTGCAGCCTGCTGCAAGATGCTGCCCCTGCTTTGCCAGGGGGACAGGCCTGGCCATCGGCCCGTGACTTCGGGCTATATTAACCTACGTCAGGATGCTCCTGGGACCCATGGACTGCTCACATTGCTTTGTGCTTGTGCCTTATAGCTACTAACAAATGACAGTGAGAGGACACACTGTCTGAGGATCTCCTTTGCATATTCATTCCTCCACTGCTATTTCTACAGAATGTCACAAATTCCATCAAAACAACTATGTACACACAGGAGGACACTGTAGGAGTGGACTTAGTTGCAGCCTACCGTGTTGCATTGCAAAGCCATTTCCATCGTAGCACTCTTTCTGTTCAGAACTCCAATTCCTTGCAGCACCTACCTCCCATGTCTTACCCATGGCACTTACAAATCACAGGTGTCATCTCACAAGTACCGCACCCAGTCTATCAACACACCTCGCACAATTCTCTACATGCGCACAGAGGATCTCTTTGCACTTCTCACTTTCACTCTCCAATCTCTGCCTCAGCACGTACAATACCTCAACCCCTCCGCTTTTGCTTCTCAGCAATGCATGCCTCCTACTATGGCAAGTGCAACACTTCTCAAACACAACACATACCTTCCCATATCCACATCTGTAGGACAGCCACAACTGCGTGCTCCAACAGGACAGATTCTTCTCCATTTCCATCTTCACTGTCACACCCAGTGCCAGCACATGTAGCTCCACATGGATGCAGCACCATTGTGACACAGGCAGCCCTGTGAAACACACAAATCCCGTCACTGACACCGTCCATCCCTGCCCATCCCTGTCAGCGAGACATTTATGGCCACCTTCTTTCCTACAGCTTTTCTAACACTCTTATACAATCATGAATCCCCTCATTACCCCCTTCTGTGTCATTTCACATACTTCATCTTTCTCACTAAGCCACTCTGTGGGTCTCTTGTGACATACTCAGAATCTGCAGTGGCCCAAACATCCACATAGCATTCCATTTCAGGGATAATTGTCACACACTGCTTGTCCTTGCTCAGCAAACATCCATATACCACTCCATCCACAAGTGTCCCTGCACACTGCCGCTTTGCAAGGACAATGGGCCCGCTCTTTACACGGATGGAAAATTATTCCTAGGTCATCTCACCTTCTGGGACAGCTGTGTATGCACTAAGACCCGAGCCAGGAGCTGCACAGCAAATCCACTAGGCCTCAGTATGCAGCGGGCGAGGAGGATGTGCCCGCAGGAACCGGGTTCGTACAGACCGTCCCGCAGCTCAGGGCGGATCGGGAGGCCTCGGGGTACGTGCGGTAAGCTGCGGTCTCACGCAATACACAAGCATCCTCTTTGGCCCCCCCGTGGAAAGCCTCAGCCAGCCGCACATGAAATAACCGTGCCATTTTCACGTCACAGGCACCTTACAGGCCCTTTCTACTCATTAGGGGCCCTGCACAGTGCTAGGCCACATACCACAGGAGTGCATTGAAAGCAAGAGATGTGGAGTCTGCTGCAACTCACCGATCCCACTCGCCCGGGGGGACAGGCCTGGGCACAGTGCCATCGCTTCAGGGTCCATGAATCGACGTCACGATGCTGCGGTGACTCACGCAGTGCCGATAAAGCTTTGTTCCTGTCCCTGGCCGTGAGGCCATCTGTTGTTCCACCGCTCTTTTTCTGTCCTCTTTTGCTCCTTGTGTCTCATACCTATGAGCAAATCCAAGGGAGAGGACACACAGTGTGAAGGTGTCCTTTGCCCCTCATTTAATTCTGAGGTGTTTATAGACACCCTTGTCATTGTCATGAACACCAGTATGGAAACACAACAGGCTACCGCATGAGTGCACTCACCTCACACCCAGCCTGCTACTTTGCATTCCAAGCCATTTCCTTTGTAACACTTTGCACAGAACTGTAATCCCTTCAAGCACCTACCTCCGATCTCTTAGATGGGTCACTTGCAACTCACAGGTGTCACAATTTTTGCATGCAGCTTGTAAACGCACCCTGCATAGTTTTCTGTATGCACACAGAATATCACTTGCCACCTCTCTATTTCTGTTCCAAACCTCTGCCTCAACATGTATGAGAACTCAGGTGCTCTGTGTTTGTTTCTCACCAAGACATACCTCCTGCTATGTATACTATGACACTCTTTAAATACCAAACATACCTTCCCATATTCACATCAGAGGACATCCCGATGTGAAGGCTCCAGCTGGGCACTTTCTTCTAAATGTCTGCCTTCACAATCCCACCCTGTGCCAGCACATGTTGCTCCATATGGATGCATTACCCTTGCAATGCAGGCAGCCCTGTGAAACACACAAATACCGTCACTGACCCTGTACATCCCTTTCCATACCTGTCAGCAAGACATTTCAAGCTGCCTTCTTTCCTAAAGCTTTTACAACAGTCTTATACAATCAGGAACCCCCTCATCGCCCCCTTCTCTGTCATTTGACAGACTTGATCCTTCTCACTAAGCCACTCACGGTCTTTTTTGCCATGTAATCATAGTATGTACTGACCTGAACACCCACATACCATTCCATTTCAGGGATTGCTGTCACACATTCATCATCCTTACTCACTCCGTCATTCCTACAGATCTCCATCCACAGGCCTCCCTCAAGACAGATACTTTGCACTGACAGGCAGCCACCTTGTTATATTCACGGAGAATTACTTCTCAGCCATCTCACCGTCCGGGACAGGCGTGTAGGCAATAATGCCCAAGCCCGAGAACGCCCTCTGAATTGTCCAGGCCTCAGCATGCAGCGGGCGAACAGTAAACGCTCGCAGGATCCAGGCTCGTACATGCCGGCAGGAACTAGGTTTGTACATACTCTCCCCCACCTCAGGGGGAAGCAGGAGGCCTTCGGGTACCTGCCGTAAGCTCCGCTCACGTGCCACAGACATCTATCCTCTTTGCCTCAGCTGTGGGAAGCCTCACCCACCCTTACATGACATAAGCTTGCCATTTCCTATGTCACAGGCACCTTATAGGGTGTTTTCAATCCATTCCACACTGTCCGCAGTGCTAGGCCACATACCACAGCAGTGCATATGGAGCAACAGATGCTGAGCCTGCTGCCACACACTGAGCCCACTTTCCCAGGGGGACAACTCCGGCCACCGTCCCGTGGCTACGGGGTCCATTACCTGACGTCACGGTGCCCTCAGGACCCACGCAGTGTTGCCATAGGTCTGTGAGCCTTTCTGTGCACGCACGTCTTCTCTTTTCCACTCTCTTTTTTTTTCTTTCCTGGCGTCTTTTTGTCACTCCTCGCGTCTCATACCTAGAAAGAAATCCAAGTGAGAGGACACACTGTGCGAGGGTATCCTCTGCACGTTTTCACTTTCATCAGGACCACTGTGTGAACACTTCAGGCCACTGTAGGAGTGCAGTCACCCCACTTGCAGCCCGCTACCTGGCATTTCAAGGCCATCGCCTTTGTAGCACTTCTTCCCCACAGAACTGCCACGCTTTCCAGTACCTTCCTCCCACGTCTCGCACACGTCACTTACCACTCACAGGTGCCACAGTTATTGCACCAAGCTTGTAAACACGCTGTGCACGATGATGTGTATGCACACACATATCTCTTGGCACTTATCCATCTCGCTACCAAATGCCTGCCTAAACAGGGATGAAAGCAAAAATGCTCCACGTCCGCTTCTGAGCAACACATACCGTGCAGTATGGCAACTCTGACACGTTTGAAACACGACACATACCTTCCCTTATCCACGTCCAGAGGACAGGCAGAGGTGAAGGCTCCAGCAGGACACTTTCTTCTCCACGTCCGCCTTGACAATCACACCCAGTGCCAGCAGATGTAGCTCCACATGGATGCAGTAGCCTCGCAATGAAGGCAGCCCTGTGAAGCACACGAATACAGTCACCGAAAGATCCACATGAAATACACATCAAATTCCACTCTAGGGATTTCTGTCATAGACTCATAAATCTTTCTCAACCAAACATCCATATACAAGTCCATCCAAAAGGCTCCCTGCACGCAGCTGCTTTGCAGTGACAGTCAGGCAGCACATTACAAGCATGAAAAATTATTCCTAGGTCATCTCACCTTGTGGGACAGCTGTGTATGTATGCACTAAGATCAAAGCCAGCAGCTCCACTTCAAATCTTCTAGGCCTCAGTATGCAGCGGGCGAAGAGGATATGCCCGCAGGAAGCAGGTTTGTATACACTGTCCAGCAGCTCAGGGGGGAACGGGAGCCCTCGGGATCCACGTGATAAGCTCCCGTCTCACGCAGGCCACAGCTATCCTCCTTGGCCCACCTGTGGAAAGCCTCCCCCAGCCCCACAGTCCTCAGCCACGCCATTTTCCGTCACAGTTACCTAGCAGCATTTCCCGACGCATCGCACACTCTCCGCAGGCCTAGGCCTGGCACCACAGCACCGCATTCGCATCGACACATCTGGAGCCCGCCGCCAGACACCGACCCAGTTTTACCAGGGGGACAGGCCCGGGCATCGGCGCACGCCTTCCCCGAAGGAATGAACCCACATCACAACGCCCGCCGGGAACCACGGCCCGGTCATATGCTCTGTCGCTGTCCTGTTATGTGCCCCTACCTGTCCTTCCAATCTTCTTTTCCTCTCTTCTCTTCTCTCTCTTTCTGTCTCTCGTACCTACTGACAGGTGAAAGTGACAGGACCCACCGCCTGAGTATGTCTTCTCCACATCATTTCCTTCACAGGCATTTATACAAAACGTTATAAGCTCCTTCATAAACGGTACCTGCGCACAACGGGACGCTGTAGGAGAGGACTCACCTCCCTTCCAGCCTGCCGTGTTGCATTTCTAAGGCATTCCCCTCGGAGAACTTTGTGACTTTCAAAGAAACCTGTCTAGGAGAGAAACAGTAAAAACCTTAGCTGTCTGCTACATCTGCATACCATTAGCAGGCACTTGAACAGCAAGGAAGTGCCCAAACCAGGAAACAATGACTTCATTCTTACCCCTGTGTGCCTACTTACCATCTTTGACAAGTACAAACATTCACTTAGCCCCCACAGTCACGTACAAACCTGATGGTTCTTACCTGCTTTGGTTTTCCACCTTCATTTCAATGCTTTGCTCCTCATGTACAGCTAGTTCCACCTTTTTTTTTCCGGTTCCATGCGCTTTTGGTTTGTTTGCTCAATGTCTTTTCCTTTTCCTCTGCCATGGTGCCTTTATTTCAATTTTATTTTTTTTTTTTTTTTTTTAAAGGGAGCATGCCACCTTGGGTGCATCTCTGTTCCCTAGCATCCGTGCTTTTTCCTTTTTTTCCTGTCTTTTTTTTTTTTCCCATTACCAAATTATATATATTTCTACATATAATATATATTATAAATAAAATGTATATATACTATGCAAGACATCAGACATATAGTAACATATACAAATATATGAATTCCATTATATACCATATATATTATATGTATAATATCTAACATACATTCCATATATTTCATATATACCACATATGATATAGCCAACAGATAATATATATTACCTACTACCCATTTTATAGCCAAATATGATATGTATAATATCTATATTTCATATATCCACATAAAATACATAAAATTGATGTAACATACATATACTAGATATATTATTATACTCAGCTGCTGCTTACCGGGTTGCTGCTCCTCAGGCAACCGTCAGCAGGTGTTTCTGGGGGTGGTGATGCTCATCAGGCAACCGTCTGCAGGTGTTTCTGGGGGTGGTGATGCTCATCAGGTAACCATCTCCAGGTGTTTCTGGGGGTGGTGATGCTCATCAGTGCCGAACAGCTTGTACATCTGTGCGAAAGTCCAGAAGCCATACCTAGTGTTCCAAAAAATGCATTTTTCTGAAAGGAGCGACTATTCCATCTCAAGGTCCTGGTAAACACACCGAAAGCACCAGAGCCCACACAACAGGGCTACGCACTCTCCCGTCCCGGCAGCAGCCGCTCCACCTGCACAGCGTCCCGGCTCAGCCTCCACCCGAGCGCCCCGAACACCGGCACCACCCACGCCTCGCGGTGGCCAGCCGCTGCAGGTCCTCTACTCCCTGCCCGTTCCATCGTCCCCGACGTTCCTGTATGTGTGTGCCACTCAGTGTGGAGCACGTGCTGTTTTCCAGTATCTCCTTCTTACCTGCCCAGGCGCCGCGCTGACCGGACAGCCCCCACAGCCCGCAGTCAGTCCGTGCCGCAGACACCCGAGCAGCCGGGCCGCGAGCGCGCAGGACCCGTTGCGGGGACGCGGCCGCCGCCGTCGGTGCCCCCCCCGTCCCGTTCCCGGCGCGGGGACGCTGCCGCCGCCGCCCGCGCCCCCCCCCCTTCCCGGCGCCAGGACGCGGCCGCGGCCGGCGTGGCCCCCCCCCCCAGACTCCCGGCACGGGGATGCAGCTGAGGCTGGCCGTCCCCGTTTCCTTTGCGCCGCAAACAAACTGCTGCCGCCGCCGGGACATCCACCTCCCCTCCCCGGAGACGCAGCCCGGGCGGGCGGGTCCCCCACCACTGTCTATCGGCGGCGGCGAGTGCTGCTGCCGCCGCTGCCGCCGCCCCCCCCCCCTCGGCGGCAGGCGCCGCCGCTCCCCCGGCGACTCAGGAAACCTGTACCGCTCTGCGCGCAACAGACCCCCCAGCCTCCACCGGCCTCTCGACCGGGGTCGCCGCCGGCTTCACCTGCAGTCCGCCGGCGCTCCGCCGTCGCCGCCGCCGCCCACGCCGCCGCCCCCGCCGCTCCACCGGCGCCGCTCCGCCACCTCTCCCGCAGCTCCGCCGCAGCCGGCACTCAGCCGCGGAGCGCCGTCGCCGCTCGGCCGCCGGCAGTCCACCGCCGCTGCCCCGCCGCCGCCGCTCGGCCGCCGCCGGCGCTCCGCGGCCGGTTCTCCGCCGCTCGTCCGCTGCCGCTGCCCGGCCGCGGAGCCGCGGCGGCGCTTGGCCGCCGGCGCCCGCGGCGCTCCTCCGCCGCCGTCCGCCCCCGCGCCGCCGCGGCCGGTTCTCCGCCGCTGCCCCGCCCCCGCCGCCGCTGCCGCCGCCCGGCCTTGGCCGGGCGGCGCTGCCGCGCCGGCGCTCCGCGGGCCGGTTCTCCGCCGCTCGTCCGCCCTCCGCCGCTGCGCGCCGCGCCCGCGGCCGGTGCCCTCCGCCCCTCCGCCGCCGCCGCTGCCCGGCGGAGCGTCGGCGCGCTGGCCGCCGCTGCTCCGCGGCCGGTGCTCCTCCGCCTCCGCCGCCGCGCCGCGCGCCGCCCGGCGGAGCGTCGGCGGCGGCTGCCGCCGGCGCTCCGCGGCCGGTGTTCCGCCGCCTCCGCCGCCGCCGCCGCCGCCGGGTCCGCTGCCCGGAGCGTCGGCGGCGCTGCGCCGGCGCCTGCGGCCGTGCTCCTCCGCCCCCGCCCGCCGCCGCTGCCGGTGCCCGCCGCCGCCTCGAGCGCCGGCCGGCGCTGGGCCGCGCCGGCGCTCCGCGGCCGGTGTTCCGCCGCCTCCGCCGCGCCGCCGCCGGTGTTCGCGCCGCCCGGCGCGGCAGCTGCCGCCGCCAGGCGCTCCGCGGCCGGTGTTCCGCCGCCCTCCGCCGCCGCCGCCGCCCGGCCCCGGAGCGTCGGCGGCGCTGGGCCGCCGCCGGCGCTCCGCGGCCGGTGCTCCGCCGCCCCTCCGCCCCTCCGCTCCCGCCGCCGCCCGGCCGCCGCCGGCGCTCACCTTCCGCTGCCTCACCGTAGCCGCCGCCGCTCCGCCGCTCCTCGTCCGCCGCTGGTGCTCCTAGGGGTCTCGCGGGCGGCGCCGGGGGGCCCCTCTTGAGGGGCTCGGAGCCGAGGGGCGGGGAGAGGCGGGCCGGGGCGGAGAGGGGCGGGCCGGGGCGGGGCTTGGCGGCCAGGGGCGGGCCGGGGCGCCGAGGGGCGTGGCCGCCGTTCGGCCGACGGCGCCGGTGCGTATCCCTGAACGCAGGGATCTCGGCAGCTCCCCCCGCCCCGACCGCGCCGTCGCTCTTTCCCGCAAGCCCGCAAGGCTCGCGAGCCGCCGCGGCGGCACTCTCGGGGTGCCCATTTCGTTCAGGCAGCCAGGTACGTTCCTAAACCCCCTGAGAATACCCCGCGGCCGCCCTTTTCGAACGCGTCACAACTGCGCATGCTCGAGCCAGCCGACGCCATTTTGGCCGTCGTCCGTACCGCGCATGCTCGAGCGATGCGGGCGCCATTTTGGTTGTCGTCCGTACCGCGCATGCTCGAGCGATGCCGACGCCATTTTGGTAGTCCACGGTACCGCGCATGCTCGAGCGATGCCGACGCCATTTTGGTAGTCCACCGTACCGCGCATGCTCGAGCGATGCGGGCGCCATTTTGGTTGTCGTCCGTACCGCGCATGCTCGAGCGATGCGGGCGCCATTTTGGTTGTCGTCCGTACCGCGCATGCTCGAGCGATGCCGACGCCATTTTGGTAGTCCACCGTACCGCGCATGCTCGAGCGATGCCGACGCCATTTTGGTAGTCCACGGCATCGCGCATGCTCGGTACAGCGCGGGTGAGGGTGGGGGTGTAGGGTAAAGGGATCGGGTGCAGGGATCAGGGGTTATAGGGTACTGTAAAAGGCTTATAGCGAGGGTGAGGAAGAGGGTGGGGTGAGGGAGCAGGGACAAGGGATCAGGTGTAGGGATCAGGAGTCATCATTACAGTGAGGATGAGGATGAGGGTCACCATGAGGGTGAGGGAACAGGGCCAAGGGGTCAGGTGCAGGGGATCAGGTTTTAGGGCTACAGTGAGGGTATAGATGAGGGTAATATGACACTGCAGTGCCAAGGGATCAGGTGCAAGGGATCAGGGTTAGGGTTACGATTAGGGGGTGGTTGGTGGGGTGGGTTGGGTTGTTGGGGTGCGTTCAGGGGGCGTGGTCTAGGGAGAGGGTTGCAAAGGGGCGGGTCTGAGTCGTCAGGGGGCGTGGTCTAGGGTTCGGGTTGCGAAGGGGCCCAGGTGCAGTGAATAGGGGGCGTGGTCAGGAGCAGGTCTGTCGAGGGTTAGTGTTGTTACAGTATTGATAGTAATGACAGTGCTCAGGATTAGGGCTAATTAGCATCATGAGGTCATTAGTGTCTGTCAGATGCTTGGTATTGTTAATGTTTTTAGCATGTGTAGAATTGCTTGCCTATGTAGGGTAATCAGCATCATGAGGGTAGTTTGTGTAATTAAGGTGTTGATTGGCATAATCAGGGAACTGAGCATCATTAGGGGTTGTTTGTTAGCATCATTAGGGTTGTTTGTTAGCATAATTAGCATAATTGGGGTTGTTAGCATAATTGGGGTTGTTGGATCATTAGTGTAATCAGCATTGTCAGGGTACTTGGCATAATACATGTCATTAGCATAAGGAAGAAGGTCTTTTGCATCACTGGGGTATTATGATCATTAGCATAATGAGGATGATTAAGTTATGAATGACTCTGTGCGTAGCATAGTTAGGGCTGGTTCATTACCATAATTGCATTGATTTGCATGATAACTATGGTTGTCATTTTCCTTGTTACAGGCACCTATGATTTTCAAGTCTTCACAATTAAGACACTTTGCAGCAGGAGGGCAAGCACCTATAGGAGTACAATGAAGATACCCACCCCCGTGACGATGGGGACAATGTCAACAGCAATCAGCAGTACTAGAAGAGAACAATGATGACCATAATGACCACAATTGTGGTCATTATGCTGCACAAGGTAAGAACAACAATGACTTCACATACATGCAGAACAAACACAAGCCATACACTCAGGAGAACCATCACCACCACATTCAGGATAACTAACCCCAATCCTTTTCCCTGACCCTAACCTTAACCAGATCCGGACCCCAATCCACCCGACCCCAACCCCAATCCTGGCCCTAATCCTAATCCCAGCCCTAACCTTAACCCTGGCCCCGACCCTAATCCCGGCCCGAACCTCAATCCTGGCCCTAACCCTAATCCTGGCCCCAACCCTAATCCTGGCCCCAATCCTAATCCAGCGCAACCTCAATCCTGGCCCTAACCCTAATGGCTCCAACCCTAATCCTGGCCGTAACCCTAGGGATCCTAACCGTAGTCCTAGCCGTAACGCTAATGAATCGTAACCCTAACCCCGGCCGTAACCCTAATGAATCGTAACCCTAGTCCCGGCCGTAACCCTAATGAATCGTAACCCTAGTCCCGGCCGTAACCCTAGGGAATCATAACCCTAATCCCGGCCGTAACCCTAATGAATCGTAACCCTAGTCCCGGCCGTAACCCTAATGAATCGTAACCCTAGTCCCGGCCGTAACCCTAAGGAATCCTAACCCTAGTCCTGGCTGTAACCCTAAGGAATTCTAACCCTAATCCCGGCCGTAACCCTACCAAAATCCTAACCCTAGCTGGCCCCAGCCGTGAGCCTGACCTGAGACCCGGCCCTGCTAACCCAGCCGTGAGCCTGACCTGGGGTGGTGTGGGGTAAGCAGGCCCCAGCCGTGAGCCTGATCTCCACCAGACCCCGGCCCCGACCCTAAGCAGGCCCCAGCCGTGAGCCTGACCTCCACCAGACCCCGGCCCTGACCCTAAGCAGGCCCCAGCCGTGAGCCTGACCTCAACCAGACCCCGGCCCTGACCCTAAGCAGGCCCCAGCCGTGAGCCTGACGTCCACCAGACCCCGGCCCTGACCCTAAGCAGGCCCCAGCCGTGAGCCTGACCTCAACCAGACCCCGACCGTGACCCTGAGCAGGCCCCAACCCCGACCCTGATGCCGACCAGACCTCGACCGTGACCCTAAGAAGGCCCCAACCCTGACCCTGATCCCAACCAGACCCCAACCCTGACCCTGAGCAGGCCCCGACCCCGACCCCGATGCCGACCAGACCCCGGCCTGACCGTGAGCAGGCCCCGACCCCGACCTCGATGAACCAGACCCCGACCGTGACCCTAAGCAGGCCCCAGCCGTGAGCCTGACCTCAAGCAGACCCCGACCGTGACCCTAAGCAGGCCCCAACCCCGACTCTGACCTCAACCAGACCCCGACCGTGACCCTGAGCAGGCCCCAACCCCGACTCTGATGCCGACCAGACCCCGACCGTGACCCTGAGCAGGCCCCAACCCCGACTCTGACCTCAACCAGACCCCGACCGTGACCCTGAGCAGGCCCCAACCCCGACTCTGACCTCAACCACACCCCGACCGTGACCCTAAGCAGGCCCCAACCCCGACCCTGACCTCAACCAGACCCCGACCGTGACCCTAAGCAGGCCCCAACCCCGACCCTGACCTCAACCAGACCCCGACCGTGACCCTGAGCAGGCCCCAACCCCGACTCTGATGCCAACCAGACCCCGACCGTGACCCTGAGCAGGCCCCAACCCCGACCCTGATGACGACCAGACCCCGACCCCGACTCTGACCCTCATCCTAAGCACACCCTGACCCTGTCCCTGACCCTAACCTTAACCAGATTCCAAGCCTAATCCCAGCCCCGACCCTAATCCCGGCCCTAACCCCAATCCTGGCCCCCATCCCCAATCCTGGCCCTAACCCCAATCCTGGCCCTAACCCTAATCATGGCCCCAACCCCAATCCTGCCCCCAACCATAGTCCTGGCCGTAACCCTAATGCCGACCGCAACCCAAACCCCGGCCGTAACCCTAATGTCGCAACCCTAGTCCCGGCCGAAACCCTAGGGAATCGGAACCCTAGTCCCGGCCGTAACCCTAGGGAATTGTAACCCTAGTCCCGGCCGTAACCCTAGTGAATCGGAACCCTAGTCCCGGCTGTAACCCTAGTGAATCGGAACCCTAGTCCCGGCCGTAACCCTAGTCCCGGCCGTAACCCTAGTCCCGGCCGTAACCTTAGCCACAACCCTGACCCTAGGCAGGCCCCAGCCCCGACCCCGATCCCAACGAGATCCCGATCTTGACCCTAAGAAGGCCCCAACCCTGACCCTGATCCCAGCCAGACCCCAACCGTGACCCTAAGCAGACCCCAACCCTGATCCTGACCCCAGCCAGACCCCAACCTGGACTCCAAGCAGGCCCCAACCCTGACTCTGACCTCAACCACACCCCGACCGTGACCCTGAGCAGGCCCCAACCCCGACTCTGACCTCAACCACACCCCGACCGTGACCCTAAGCAGGCCCCAATTGTGACCCTGACCTCGACCAGACCCTGACCGTGACCCTGAGCAGGCCCCAACCCCGACTCCGACCTCAACCAGACCCCGACTGTGACCCTGAGCAGGCCCCAACCCCGACTCTGATGTCGACCAGACCCCGACCGTGACCCTGAGCAGGCCCCAACCCCGGCCCTGATGCCAGCCAGACCCCGACCGTGACCCTGAGCAGGCCCCAACCCCGACCCAGATGCCGACCAGACCCCGACCGTGACCCTGAGCAGGCCCCAACCCCGACTCTGATGCCTACCAGACCCCAACCGTGACCCTGAGCAGGCCCCAACCCCGACTCTGACCTCAACCACACCCCGACCGTGACCCTAAGCAGGCCCCAATCCCGACCCTGATGCCGACCAGACCCCGACCGTGACCGTTAGAAGGCCCCAACCCTGACCCTGATCCCAACCAGACCCCGACTGTGACCCTAAGCAGGCCCCAGCCGTGAGCCTGACCTCCACCAGACCCCGGCCCCGACCCTAAGCAGGCCCCAGCCGTGAGCCTGACCTCCACCAGACCCAGGCCCTGACCCTAAGCAGGCCCCAGCCGTGAGCCTGACCTCAACCACACCCCAACCTTGACCCTAAGAAGGCCCCAACCCTGACCCTGATCCCAGCCAGACCCCGACCTTGACCCTAAGCAGGCCCCAACTGTGAGCCTGACCTCAACCAGACCCCGACCTTGAGCCTAAGAAGGCCCCAACCTCGGCCCTGACCTCAACCAGACCCCGATCCTGACCTTAAGCAGGCCCCAACCCTGACCCTGATGACGACCAGACCCCAACCGTGACCCTGAGCAGGCCCCAGCCCTGACCCCAATGCCAACCAGACCCCAACCGTGACCCTGAGAAGGCCGCAACCCCGACCCTGATGCCGACCAGACCCCGAGCGTGACCCTGAGCAGGCCCCAACCCCGACCCTGATGCCGACCAGACCCCGACCTTGAATCTAAGCAGGCCCCAACCCCGATCCTGATGCCGACCAGACCCCGACCGTGACCCTAAGCAGGCCCCAAGCACGACCCCGATGCCGACCAGACCCCAACCGTGACCCTGAGAAGGCCACAACCCCGACCCTGATGCCGACCAGACCCCGAGCGTGACCCTGAGCAGGCCCCAACCCCGACCCTGATGCCGACCAGACCCCGACCTTGAATCTAAGCAGGCCCCAACCCCGATCCTGATGCCGACCAGACCCCGACCGTGACCCTAAGCAGGCCCCAAGCACGACCCCGATGCCGACCAGACCCCAACCGTGACCCTGAGAAGGCCACAACCCCGACCCTGATGCCGACCAGACCCCGAGCGTGACCCTGAGCAGGCCCCAACCCCGACCCTGATGCCGACCAGACCCCGACCTTGAATCTAAGCAGGCCCCAACCCCGACTCTGACCCCAACCACACTCTGACCGTGACCCTGAGCAGGCCCCAACCCCGACCCTGATGCCGACCAGACCCCGACCTTGAATCTAAGCAGGCCCCAACCCCGACTCTGACCCCAACCACACTCCGACCGTGACCCTGAGCAGGCCCCAACCCTGAGCCTGACCTCAACCAGACCCCGAGCGTGACCCTGAGCAGGCCCCAACCCCGACCCTGATGCAAACCAGACCCCGACCATGACCCTGAGCAGGCCCCAACCCCGACCCTGATGCTGACCAGACCCCGACCGTGACCCTAAGCAGGCCCCAACCGTGAGCCTGACCTCAACCCCACCCCGATCCTGACCCTAAGCAGGCCCCAACCCCGACTCTGACCTCAACCACACCCCGACCGTGAGCCTGAGCGGGCCCCAACCCCGACTCTGACCTCAACCAGACCCCGACCGTGACCCTAATCAGGCCCCAACCCCGACCCTGATGCCGACCAGACCCCAACCGTGACCTTAAGCAGGCCCCAAGCCCGACTCTGACCTCAACCACACCCCGACCGTGACCCTGAGCAGGCCCCCACCCCGAACCAGATGCCGACCAGACCCCGACCGTGACCCTAAGCAGGCCCCAACCGTGAGCCTGACCTCAACCGGACCCCGATCCTGACCCTAAGCAGGCCCCAACCCTGACTCTGACCTCAACCACACCCCGACCGTGAGCCTGAGCGGGCCCCAACCCCGACTCTGACCTCAAGCAGACCCCGACCGTGACCCTGAGCAGGCCCCAACCCCGACCCTAATGCCGACCAGGCCCCGACCGTGACCCTGAGCAGGCCCCAACCCCGACCCTGATGCCGACCAGACCCCGACCGTGACCCTAAGAAGGCCCCAACCATGAGCCTGACCTCAACCAGACCCCAACCATGACCCTAAGCAGGCCCCAACCCTGACCCTGACCTCAACTAGACGCTGACCCCCACCCAGACCCTAACCATAGGCACACCCCAACCCTGACCCCCATCGTAACCAGACCCCGACCCTGACCCTCATCCTAACCACACCCTGACCCGGGCCCTGACCCTAACCTTAACCAGATCCCAAGCCTAATCCCAGCCATTACCCT
>NW_028147553.1:515084-517067 GCF_008360975.1 Lichenostomus cassidix
GTTAGGGTTAGGGTTAGGGTTAGGGTTAGGGTTAGGGTTAGGGTTAGGGTTAGGGTTAGGGTTAGGGTTAGGGTTAGGGTTAGGGTTAGGGTTAGGGTTAGGGTTAGGGTTAGGGTTAGGGTTAGGGTTAGGGTTAGGGTTAGGGTTAGGGTTAGGGTTAGGGTTAGGGTTAGGGTGTCGGGTTAGGGTTCGGGTTAGGGTTAGGGTTAGGGTTAGGGTTAGGGTTAGGGTTAGGGTTAGGGTGTCGGGTTAGGGTTAGGGTGTCGGGTTAGGGTTAGGGTTAGGGTTAGGGTGTCGGGTTAGGGTGTAGGGTTAGGGTTAGGGTTAGGGTTCGGGTTAGGGTTAGGGTTAGGGTTAGGGTTAGGGTTAGGGTTAGGGTTAGGGTTAGGGTTAGGGTTAGGGTTAGGGTTAGGGTTAGGGTTAGGGTTAGGGTTAGGGTTAGGGTTAGGGTTAGGGTTAGGGTTAGGGTTAGGGTTAGGGTTAGGGTTAGGGTTAGGGTTAGGGTTAGGGTTAGGGTTAGGGTTAGGGTTAGGGTTAGGGTTAGGGTTAGGGTTAGGGTTAGGGTTAGGGTTAGGGTTAGGGTTAGGGTTAGGGTTAGGGTTAGGGTTAGGGTTAGGGTTAGGGTTAGGGTTAGGGTTAGGGTTAGGGTTAGGGTTAGGGTTAGGGTTAGGGTTAGGGTTAGGGTTAGGGTTAGGGTTAGGGTTAGGGTTAGGGTTAGGTTAGGGTTAGGGTTAGGGTTAGGGTTAGGGTTAGGGTTAGGGTTAGGGTTAGGGTTAGGGTTAGGGTTAGGGTTAGGGTTAGGGTTAGGGTTAGGGTTAGGGTTAGGGTTAGGGTTAGGGTTAGGGTTAGGGTTAGGGTTAGGGTTAGGGTTAGGGTTAGGGTTAGGGTTAGGGTTAGGGTTAGGGTTAGGGTTAGGGTTAGGGTTAGGGTTAGGGTTAGGGTTAGGGTTAGGGTTAGGGTTAGGGTTAGGGTTAGGGTTAGGGTTAGGGTTAGGGTTAGGGTTAGGGTTAGGGTTAGGGTTAGGGTTAGGGTTAGGGTTAGGGTTAGGGTTAGGGTTAGGGTTAGGGTTAGGGTTAGGGTTAGGGTTAGGGTTAGGGTTAGGGTCGGGTTAGGGTTAGGGTTAGGGTTAGGGTTAGGGTTAGGGTTAGGGTTAGGGTTAGGGTTAGGGTTAGGGTTAGGGTTAGGGTTAGGGTTAGGGTTAGGGTTAGGGTTAGGGTTAGGGTTAGGGTTAGGGTTAGGGTTAGGGTTAGGGTTAGGGTTAGGGTTAGGGTTAGGGTTAGGGTTAGGGTTAGGGTTAGGGTTAGGGTTAGGGTTAGGGTTAGGGTTAGGGTTAGGGTTGTGGTGTTGTTGTTGGTTGGGTTGTGGGTTGGTTGTTTTGGTGGGTTGTTGGGTTGTTGTTAGGGTTAGGGTTAGGGTTAGGGTTAGGGTTAGGGTTAGGGTTAGGGTTAGGGTTAGGGTTAGGGTTAGGGTTAGGGTTAGGGTTAGGGTTAGGGTTAGGGTTAGGGGTTAGGGTTAGGGTTAGGGTTAGGGTTAGGGTTAGGGTTAGGGTTAGGGTTAGGGTTAGGGTTAGGGTTAGGGTTAGGGTTAGGGTTAGGGTTAGGGTTAGGGTTAGGGTTAGGGTTAGGGTTAGGGTTAGGGTTAGGGTTAGGGTTAGGGTTAGGGTTAGGGTTTAGGGTTAGGGTTAGGGTTAGGGTTAGGGTTAGGGTTAGGGTGGGGTTAGGGTTAGGGTTAGGGTTAGGGTTAGGGTTAGGGTTAGGGTTAGGGTTAGGGTTAGGGTTAGGGTTAGGGTTAGGGTTAGGGTTAGGGTTAGGGTTAGGGTTAGGGTTAGGGTTAGGGTTAGGGTTAGGGTTAGGGTTAGGGTTAGGGTTAGGGTTAGGGTTAGGGTTAGGGTTAGGGTTAGGGTTAGGGTTAGGGTTAGGGTTAGGGTTAGGGTTAGGGATAGGGATAGGGATAGGGTTAGGGATAGGGATAGGGTTAGGGATA
>NW_028147553.1:517561-539853 GCF_008360975.1 Lichenostomus cassidix
TATGCCTGAGCATGTAGCAAAATTCAAGTGCTCCATGCTTGCTTCTCAGGAATCCATGCCTCCTGCTGTGGCAAGTGCAACACTTTTGAAACGTGACACATACCTTCTCCTATCAGCATACTTAGGACAGCCAGAGCTGCATGCTCCCCCCGGACAGATTCTTCTCCATTTCTGCCTTGACACTCAAACCACGTGCCAGCCCATGGAGCTCCACACGGATGTAGTGCCCTTGTCATACAGGGAACCTGGTGAAACACAGAAATACTGTTGCTGCAACCTGTACATCTCTGCTTGTTCCCTGTTACAGAGACACTTCAAGGTACATTCTTTCCTCCAGCTTTTGCAACACTTCTCTACCATCCACAATCCCCTCAGTGCCTCCTTCTATGCCCATTCACCTACTTCATCCTTGTCACCAACCCACTCCCAGGCTTTCCTGTTCCATACTCCTCCTACTTCCTGACCCAAAAATCCACGTAGCATTCCATTCCAGGGATGGTTATCACATAGTCATCATTTGTCTTCACCTAAGCATTCATATACACCTGTATCCACCAGCCTTCCTCAAGACAGCTACTTTGCACTTACTCACTCACGGAGTGACAGTGAGACAGCCACCTAGCTAGCTAGCTAGCTAGCTGATCACATCTAGGGAAAATCATTCCTCAGTCATGTCACCTTCTGCGAGAGGTCCAAGCCTGCAGCTGCACTCCAAATGGTCCAAGCTTCAGCGTGCGCCGAGCAAAGAGGATCTGCTTGCAGGAAGTAGGTTAGTACCCACTGTCCCCCAGCTCAGGGGGGAACAGGAGGCCTTTGCCTACATGCTGTCATGTCTGCTGCCAGGCCATAAATATCTACCCTCCTTGGCCCACCCGTGCAAATCCTCATCCAGCCCCACATGCCATAACCATACCATTTGCATGTCACAGTTACCTTACAGGGTGTTTCAATGCATTCCACATGCTCTGCAGTGCTAGGCCTTGCACTGCAGCAATGCATGTATAGCCACACATCTGCAGCCTGCTGCAAGACGCTGCCCCTGCTTTGCCAGGGGGACAGGCCTGGCCATCGACCCATGGCTTCAGGCTACATTAACCCACCTCGGGATGGCCCCGGGACCTATGGGCCGCTCACATTGCTTTGTCCCTGTTTGTTCCTGTGGCCCGACCTGTCCCTCCTCTCTTCTTTTTCTCTTCCTCTCTGTCCTTGTGTCTTTCAAATCTAAGACCAGATGCCAGTGACAGGACACACCGTGCGAGGGTCTCCTTTGCACATCCATTCCTTCCCAGGTATTTCTAGAGAACGTCACAAGTTCCATCACAAACAGTATCTCGACACCAGAGGGCGCTGTAGGAGTGGATTGCCATTACTTTTGGGCCTGCCGTCCTGCATTTCAAAGCCATTGCCTTCGTAGCACCCTTTCTGCTCAGAACTCCAAGTCTTTGCAACTTAGACCTCCTAGACATGTCTTACTGTGTCTTACACATGCCACTTAGACCTCACAGGTCTCACAATTACTGCAGTGAGCCTGTAAACACGACCCGTACAACTCTCCCTATGTGCATACAGTATCCCTCCCCCTATGTGCACACAGTATCTCTTTGTACTTTTCTCTTTCACTGTGAAATCTATGCCTGAACATGTAGCAAAATTCAACTGCTCGATGCTTGCTACTCAGGAATCCATGCCTCCTGCTCTGGCAAGTGCAACACTTTTGAAACGTGATACATACCTTCTCATATCAGCATACTTAGGACAGCCAGAGCTACATGCTCCCCGAGGACAGATTCTTTGCCATTTCTGCCTTGACAATCACACCGAGTGGCAGCCCATGGAGCTCCACATGGATGTAGCGTCCTTGCAATACAGGCAACCCTGTGAAACACAGAAAGGCTGTTACTGCAACCTGTACATCCCTGCCCGTTCCTTGTCACCGAGACAGTTCAAGACATGTTCTTTCCTCCAGCTTTTGCAAGCCTCTTCTACAATGCATAACCCCATCCGTGCCTTCTTCTAAGCCCATGCACCTACTTCATCCTTGTCACTTACCTGCTCCCAGGCTTTCTTGTTCTATACTCCTCCTACTTCCTGACCCAAACCTCCACGTCCAATTCTATTCCAGGGAGGGTTATCATGTACTCATCATTCTTCTTCAGCAAAACATTCATATACACCTCTATTTACCAGTCTCCCCTAAGACAGCTACTTTGCTGTGACTGACTGACTGACTGACTGACAGCCAGCCAGCCAGCCAGCCAGCCACCCACCCAGCCAACCAACCAACCAGCCAGCCAGCCAGCCAGCCAGCTAGCTAGCTAGGTAGGTAGGTAGCCAGCCAGCCAGCCAGCCAGCCAGCCAGCCAGCCAGCCAGCCAGCTAGGTAGGTAGCCAGCCAGCCAGCCAGCCAGCCAGCTAGCTAGGTAGCCAGCCAGCCAGCCAGCCAGCCAGCCAGCCAGCTAGCTAGCTAGCTATCTATCTGATCAAATCCAGGGAAAATTATTCCTCAGTCATCTCACCTTCTGCAAGAGGTCAAAGCCTGCAGCTGCACTCCAAGCTGTGGAAGCCTCAGCATGCAGCAGGTCCAGAGGATACCCTTGCAGGAAGCAGGTTTCTACCCACTGTCCCCCAGGACAGGGGGGAACAGGAGGCCTTTGCCTACATGCTGTCATCTGTGCTTACAGGCCATAAACATCTACCCTCTGTGGCCCACCTGTGCAAGCCCTCATCCAGCCCCACATGCTACACACATGCCATTTTCATGTCACAGTTACCTTACAGGGTCTTTTTATGCACTCCACATGCTGTGCAGTGCTAGGCCTTTCATGGCAGCACTGCATATAAATCCACAGATCTGCAGCCTACTGCAAGATGCTGACCCTGCTTTGCCAGGGTGACAGGCCTGGCCATCGGCCCAAGACTTCGGGCTATATTAAGCCACCTCAGGATGCCCCCGGGACCTATGGACCGCTCCTGTTGCTGTGTCTGTGTTCGTTCCTGTGGCCCTACCTGTCCCTCCTCTCCTCTTTTTCCCTTCCTCTCTGTCCTCGTGTCTTTCAAATCTAAGACCACATGCCATTGACAGGACACAACATGTGAGGGTCTCCTTTGCACATCCACTCCTTTCCAGTTATTTCTAGAGAACATCCCAAGTTCCATCAGAAACACTACCTTGACACGAGAGGGCGCTGTAGGAGTGGATTTCCATCACTTTTGGGCCTGCCGTCCTGCATTTCAAAGCCCTTGCCTTTGTAGCACCCTTTGTGCTCAGAACTGCAATTCTTTGCAACACCCACGTCTTACACATGTCTTACCGTGTCTTACACATGCCACTCACACCTCACAGGTGTCACAATTACTGCAGTGAGCCTGTAAACACGACCTGTACAACTCTCCCCATGTGCATACAGTATCACTCTTCCTATGTGCACGCAGTATGTCTTTGTAGTTTTGTCTTTCACTCTCTAATCTATGCCTGAGCATGTAGCAAAATTCAAGTGCTCCATGCTTGCTTCTCAGCAATGCATGCCTCCTGCTCCGGCAAGTGCAACACTTTTGAAACGTGACACATACCTTCTCATATCAGCATACTTAGGACAGCCAGAGCTGCACGCTCCCCGAGGACAGATTCTTCTCCATTTCTGCCTTGACACTCAAACCACGTGCCAGCCCATGGAGCTCCACATGCATGTAGTGCCCTTGTAATACAGGGAACCTGGTGAAACACAGAAATACTGTTGCTGCAACCTGTACATCCCTGCATGTTCCTTGTCACCGAGACACTTCAAGCCACATTCTTTCCTCCAGCTTTTGCAACACTTCTCTACCATCCATAACCCCCTCATTGCCTCCTTCTATGCCCATTCAGCTACTTCATCCTTGTCACCAACCCACTGCCAGGCTTTCCTGTTCCATACTCCTCCTACTTCCTGACCCAAAAATCCACGTACCATTCCATTCCAGGGAGGGTTATCATGTACTCATCATTCGTCTTCACCTAAACACTCATATCCACCTGTATCCACCAGCCTTCCTCAAGACAGCTACTTGGCACTTACTCACTCACGGAGTGACAGTGAGCCAGCCACCTACCTAGCTAGCTAGCTAGCTAGCTAGCTGATCACATCCAGGGAAAATTATTCCTCATTCCTGTCACCTTCTGTGAGAGGTCCAAGCCTGGAGCTGCACTCCAAATGGTCCAAGCTTCAGTGTGCACCGAGCAAAGAGGATATGCTTGCAGGAAGTAGGTTTGTACCCAATGTCCCCCAGCTCAGGGGGGAACAGGAGGCCTTTGCCTACATGCTGTCACGTCTGCTGCCAGGCCATCAACATCTACCCTCCTTGGCCCACCTGTTCAAATCCCCATCCAGTCCCACATGCCATAACCATACCATTTGCATGTCACAGTTACCTTACAGGGTGTTTCAATGCATTCCACATGCTCTGCAGTGCTAGGCCTTGCACCGCAGCAATGCATGTATATCCACAGATCTGCAGCCTGCTGCAAGATGCTGCCCCTGCTTTGCCAGGGGGACAGGCCTGGCCATCGACCCATGACTTCAGGCTACATTAAGCCACCTCAGGATGGCCCCGGGACCTGTGGATCGCTCACACTGCTTTGTCCCTGTTTGTTCCTGTGGCCCTACCTGTCCCTCCCCTCTTCTTTTTCTCTTCCTCTCTGTCCTTGTGTCTTTCAAACCTAAGACCAGATGCCAGTGACAGGACACAGCGTGTGAGCATCTCCTTTGCACATCCATTCCTTCCCAGGTATTTGTAGAGAACGTCCCAAGTTCCATCCTAAACAGTACCTCGACACCAGAGGGCGCTGTAGGAGTGGATTTCCATCACTTTTGGGCCTGCCGTCCTGCATTTCAAAGCCATTGCCTTCGTAGCACCCTTTCTGCTCACAACTGCAATTCTTTGCAACACCCACGTCTTACACATGTCTTACCGTGTCTTACACATGCCACTTACACCTTCCAGGTCTCACAATCATTGCACCGAGCCTGTAAACACGACTTGTACACCTCTCCCTATGTGCATACAGTATCACTCTCCCTATGTGCACACAGTATCTGTTTGTACTTTTCTCTTTCACTGTGAAATCTATGCCTGAACATGTAGCAAATTTCAACTGCTCCATGCTTGCTTCTCAGGAATACATGCCTCCTGCTGTGGCAAGTGCAACACTTTTGAAACGTGACACATACCTTCTCATATCAGCATACTTAGGACAGCCAGAGCTGCATGCTCCCCGAGGACAGATTCTTCTCCATTTCAGCCTTGACACTCAAACCACGTGCCAGCCCATGGAGCTCCACATGCATGTAGTGCCCTTGTAATACAGGGAACCTGGTGAAACACAGAAATACTGTTGCTGCAACCTGTACATCCCTGCATGTTCCTTGTCACAGAGACACTTCAAGGTACATTCTTTCCTCCAGCTTTTGCAACACTTCTCTACCATCCATAACCCGCTCAGTGCCTCCTTCTATGCCCATTCACCTACTTCATCCTTGTCACCAACCCACTGCCAGGCTTTCCTGTTCCGTACTCCTCCTACTTCCTGACCCAAAAATCCATGTACCATTCCATTCCAGGGATGGTTATCATGTAGTCATCATTCGTCTTCACCTAAACACTCATATCCACCTGTATCCACCAGTCTTCCTCAAGACAGCCACTTTGCACTTACTCACTCACGGAGTGACAGTGAGCCAGCCACCTACCTACCTAGCTAGCTACCTAGCTAGCTAGCTAGCTGATCACATTCAGGGAAAATTATTCCTCATTCCTGTCACCTTCTGCGAGAGGTCCAAGCCTGGAGCTGCACTCCAAATGGTCCAAGCTTCAGCGTGCACCGAGCAAAGAGGATCTGCTTGCAGGAAGTAGGTTTGTACCCACTGTCCCCAAGCTCAGGGGGGAACAGGAGGCCTTTGCCTACATGCTGTCACGTCTGCTGCCAGGCCATCAACATCTACCCTCCTTGGCCCACCTGTGCAAATCCCCATCCAGTCCCACATGCCATAACCATACCATTTTCATGTCACAGTTACCTTACAGGGTGTTTCAATGCATTCCACATGCTGTGCAGTGCTAGGCCTTGCAGTGCAGCAATGCATGTATATCCACACATCTGGAGCCTGCTGCAAGACGCTGCCCCTGCTTTGCCAGGGGGACAGGCCTGGCCATCGACCCATGACTTCAGGCTACATTAAGCCACCTCAGGATGTCCCTGGGACCTGTGGATCGCTCACACTGCTTTGTCCATGTTTGTTCCTGTGGCCCTACCTGTCCCTCCCCTCTTCTTTTTCTCTTCCTCTCTGTCCTTGTGTCTTTCAAACCTAAGACCAGATGCCAGTGACAGGGCACAACCTGCCAGGGTCTCCTTTGCACATCCATTCCTTCCCAGGTATTTGTAGAGAACGTCCCAAGTTCCATCAGAAACACTACCTCGACACCAGAGGGCGCTGTAGGAGTGGATTTCCATCACTTTTGGGCCTGCCGTCCTGCATTTCAAAGCCCTTGCCTTTGTAGCAGCCTTTCTGCTCAGAACTGCAATTCTTTGCAACACCCACGTCTTACACATGTCTTACCGTGTCTTACACATGCCACTTACACCTTCCAGGTCTCACAATTACTGCAGTGAGCCTGTAAACACGACCTGTACAAGTCTCCCCCTGTGCATACAGTATCCCTCTCCCTATGTGCACACAGTATGTCTTTGTAGTTTTCTCTTTCACTCTCCAATCTATGCCTGAGCATGTAGCAAAATTCAAGTGCTCCATGCTTGCTTCTCAGGAATGCATGCCTCCTGCTCCGGCAAGTGCAACACTTTTGAAATGTGACACATACCTTCTCATATCAGCATACTTTGGAAAGCCAGAGCTGCATGCTCCCCCCGGACAGATTCTTCTCCATTTCAGCCTTGATACTCAAACCACGTGCCAGCCCATGGAGCTCCACATGCATGTAGTGTCCTTGCAATACAGGCAACGTGGTGAAACACAGAAATACTGTTGCTGCAACCTGTACATCCCTGCATGTTTCTTGTCACCGAGACACTTCAAGCCACATTCTTTCCTTCAGCTTTTGCAACACTTCTCTACCATCCATAACCCGCTCAGTGCCTCCTTCTATGCCCATTCAGCTACTTCATCCTTGTCACCAACCCACTGCCAGGCTTTCCTGTTCCATACTCCTCCTACTTCCTGACCCAAAAATCCACGTAGCATTCCATTCCAGGGAGGGTTATCACGTAGTCATCATTTGTCTTCACCTAAACACTCATATACACCTGTATCCACCAGTCTTCCTCAAGACAGCTACTTTGCACTTACTCACTCACGGACAGACAGTGAGCCAGCCACCTACCTACCTAGCTAGCTACCTAGCTAGCTAGCTAGCTGATCACATTCAGGGAAAACTATTCCTCAGTCATCTCACCTTCTGTGAGAGGTCCAAGCCTGGAGCTGCACTCCAAATGGTCCAAGCTTCATTGTGCACCGAGCAAAGAGGATCTGCTTGCAGGAAGTAGGTTTGTACCCACTGTCCCCCAGCTGAGGGGGGAACAGGAGGCCTTTGCCTACATGCTGTCATCTGTGCTCCCAGGCCATAAACATCTACCCTCCTTGGCCCACGTGTGCAAATCCCCATCCAGCCCCACGTGCCATAACCATACCATTTTCATGTCACAGTTACCTTACAGGGTGTTTCAATGCATTCCACATGCTCTGCAGTGCTAGGCCTTGCACTGCAGCAATGCATGTATATCCACACATCTGCAGCCTGCGGCAAGACGCTGCCCCTGCTTTGCCAGGGGGACAGGCCTGGCCATCGGCCCAAGACTTCGGGCTATATTAAGCCACCTCGGGATGCCCCGGGACCTATGGACCGCTCCTGTTGCTGTGTCCCTGTTCGTTCCTGTGGCCCTACCTGTCCCTCCTCTCCTCTTTTTCCCTTCCTCTCTCTCCTCGTGTCTTTCAAATCTAAGACCACATGCCATTGACAGGACACAACATGTGAGGGTCTCCTTTGCACATCCACTCCTTTCCAGTTATTTATAGAGAACGTCACAAGTTCCATCAGAAACACTACCTTGACACGAGAGGGCGCTGTAGGAGTGGATTTCCATCACTTTTGGGCCTGCCGTCCTGCATTTCAAAGCCATTGCCTTCGTAGCACCCTTTCTGCTCACAACTGCAATTCTTTGCAACACCCACGTCTTACACATGTCTTACCGTGTCTTACACATGCCACTCACACCTCACAGGTCTCACAATTACTGCAGTGAGCCTGTAAACACGACCTGTACAACTCTCCCCATGTGCATACAGTATCACTCTTCCTATGTGCACACAGTATGTCTTTGTACTTTTCTCTTTCACTCTCTAATCTATGCCTGAGCATGTAGCAAAATTCAAGTGCTCCATGCTTGCTTCTCAGGAATCCATGCCTCCTGCTCTGGCAAGTGCAACACTTTTGAAACGTGACACATACCTTCTCATATCAGCATACTTAGGACAGCCAGAGCTGCACGCTCCCCGAGGACAGATTCTTCTCCATTTCTGCCTTGACACTCAAACCACGTGCCAGCCCATGGAGCTCCACATGCATGTAGTGCCCTTGTAATACAGGGAACCTGGTGAAACACAGAAATACTGTTGCTGCAACCTGTACATCCCTGCATGTTCCCTGTCACAGAGACACTTCAAGCCACATTCTTTCCTCCAGCTTTTGCAACACTTCTCTACCATCCATAACCCCCTCATTGCCTCCTTCTATGCCCATTCACCTACTTCATCCTTGTTACCAACCCACTGCCAGGCTTTCCTGTTCCATACTCCTCCTACTTCCTGACCCCAAAATCCACGTAGCATTCCATTCCAGGGAGGGTTATCACATAGTCATCATTCGTCTTCACCTAAACACTCATATCCACCTGTATCCACCAGTCTTCTTCAAGACAGCTACTTTGCACTTACTCACTCACGGACTGACAGTGAGCCAGCCACCTACCTAGCTAGCTACCTAGCTAGCTAGCTAGCTAGCTAGCTAGCTGATCACATCCAGGGAAAATTATTCCTCAGTCATCTCACCTTCTGGGAGAGGTCCAAGCCTGGAGCTGCACTCCAAGTGGTCCAAGCTTCAGCGTGCACCGAGCAAAGAGGATCTGCTTCCAGGAAGTAGGTTAGTACCCACTGTCCCCCAGCTCAGGGGGGAACAGGAGGCCTTTGCCTACATGCTGTCATGTCTGCTGCCAGGCCATAAACATCTACCCTCCTTGGCCCACCTGTGCAAATCCCCATCCAGTCCCACATGCCATAACCATACCATTTTCATGTCACAGTTACCTTACAGGGTGTTTCAATGCATTCCACATGCTGTGCAGTGCTAGGCCTTGCAGTGCAGCAGTGCATGTATATCCACACATCTGCAGCCTGCTGCAAGATGCTGCCCCTGCTTTGCCAGGGGGACAGGCCTGGCCATCGACCCATGACTTCAGGCTACATTAACCCACCTGAGGATGGCCCCGGGACCTGTGGATCGCTCACACTGCTTTGTCCATATTTGTTCCTGTGGCCCTACCTGTCCCTCCCCTCTTCTTTTTCTCTTCCTCTCTGTCCTTGTGTCTTTCAAACCTAAGACCAGATGCCAGTGACAGGGCACAACCTGCCAGGGTCTCCTTTGCACATCCATTCCTTCCCAGGTATTTCTAGAGAACGTCCCAAGTTCCATCAGAAACACTACCTCGACACCAGAGGGCGCTGTAGGAGTGGATTTCCATCACTTTTGGGCCTGCCGTCCTGCATTTCAAAGCCATTGCCTTCGTAGCACCCTTTGTGCTCATAACTGCAATTCTTTGCAACATCGACCTCCTAGACATGTCTTACTGTGTCTTGCACATGCCACTTACACCTCACAGGTGTCACAATTACTGCACCGAGCCTGTAAACTCGACCTGTACACCTCTCCCTATGTGCATACAGTATCCCTCTCCCTATGTGCACACAGTATCTCTTTGTAGTTTTCTCTTTCACTCTCAAATCTATGCCTCAACATGTACCCAAATTCAAGTGTTCCATGCTTGCTTCTCAGCAATGCATGCCTCCTGCTACAGCAACTGCAACACTTTTGAAACACAACACATACCTTCTCATATCAGCATACTTTGGAAAGCCAGAGCTGCACGCTTCCCCAGGACAGATTCTTCTCCATTTCTGCCTTGACACTCAAACCACGTGCCAGCCCATGGAGCTCCACATGCATGTAGTGCCCTTGTAATACAGGCAACCTGGTGAAACACAGAAATACTGTTACTGCAACCTGTACATTCCTGCCCGTTCCCTGTCACCGAGACAGTTCAAGACATGTTCTTTCCTCCAGCTTTTGCAAGCCTCTTCTACAATCCATAACCCCATCCGTGCCTTCTTCTAAGCCTATGCACCTACTTCATCCTTCTCACTTACCTGCTCCCAGGCTTTCTTCTTCCATACTCCTCGTACTTCCTGACCCAAACCTCCATGTACAATTCCATTCCAGGGAGGGTTATCACGTACTCATCATTCTTCTTCACCAAAACATTCATCTACACCTCTATTCACCAGTCTCCCTTAAGACAGCTACTTTGCTGTGACTGACTGACTGACTGACTGACAGCCAGCCAGCCAGCCAGCCAGCCAGCCAACCCACCAGCCAACCAACCAGCCAGCCAACCTGACAGCCAGCCACCTAGCTACCTAGCTAGCTAGGTAGCCAGCCACCTAGTTACCTAGGTAGGTAGGTAGGTAGGTAGGTAGGTAGCCAGCCAGCCAGCCAGCCAGCCAGCCAGCCAGCCAGCCAGCCACCTACCTACCTACCTACCTAGCTACCTACCTAGCTAGCTAATCAAATCCAGGGAAAATCATTCCTCAGTCATCTCACCTTCTGCAAGAGGTCAAAGCCTGCAGCTGCACTCCAAGCTGTTGAAGCCTCAGCATGCAGCAGGTCCAGAGGATACCCTTGCAGGAAGCAGGTTTGTACCCACTGTCCCCCAGCTCAGGGGGGAACAGGAGGCCTTTGCCTACATGCTGTCATCTGTGCTTACAGGCCATAAACATCTACCCTCCCTGGCCCACCTGTGGAAATCTTCACGCATCCCCCCATGCCATAATCATGCCATTTTCATGTCACAGTTACCTTACAGGGTCTTTCAATGCCTTCTACATGCTCTGCAGTGATAGGCCTTTCACTGCAGCATGGCATATATATCCACACAGCTGCAGCGTGCTGCAAGATGCTGACCCTGCTTTGCTAGGGGGACAGGCCTGGCCATCGGCCCATGACTTTGGGCTATATTAACCTACCTCAGGATGCTCCTGGGACCCATGGACCGCTCCCATTGCTTTGTGCTTGTGCCTTATACCTACTAACAAATGACAGTGAGAGGACACACTGTCTGAGCATCTCCTTTGCATATTCATTCGTGCACTGCTATTTCTACAGAATGTCACACATTCCATTAAAACAACTATCTACACACAGGAGGACACTGGAGGAGTGGACTTAGTTGCAGCCTGCCGTGTTGCATTTCAAAGCCATTTCCATCATAGCAGTCTTTCTGTTCACAACTCCAATTCTTTACAACACCTACCTCCCATGTCGTACCCATGGCACTTAAAAATCACAGGTGTCATCTCACAAGTGCAGCACCCAGCCTGTCAACACACCTCGCACAATTCTCTAGATGCGCACAGAGGATCTCTTTGCACTTCTTACTTTCACTCTCAAATCTCTGCCTCAGCATGTACAATACCTCAACCCCTCCACTTTTGCTCCTCAGCAATGCATGCCTCCTACTATGGCAACTGCAACACTTCTGAAACACAACACATACCTTCCCATATCCACATCTGTAGGACAGCCACAGCTGCATGCTCCAACAGGACACATTCTTCTCCATTTCTGCCTTCAGAATCACACCGAGTAACAGCACATGTACCTGCACAGGGATGCAGCACCCTTGCAACACAGGCAGCCCCGTGAAACACACAAGTACTGTCACTGACACTGTACATCCCTTGCCATACCTGTCAGCAAGACATTTCAAGCTGCCTTCTTTCCTAAAGCTTTTCCAACACTCTTATACTATCAGGAATCCCCTCATTGCTCCCTTCTGTGTCATTTCACATACTTCATGTTTCTCACTAAGCTACTCCGTGGGTCTCTTGTGACATACTCACAATATGTAGTGGCCCAAACATCCACATAGCATTCCATTTCAGGGATAATTGTCACTCACTCCTTGTCCTTGCCCAGCAAACATCCATATATCACTCCATCCACAAGTCTCCCTGCACACAGCCGCTTTGCAGGGACAATGGGCCCTCTCATGACACGCATGGCAAATTATTCCTAGGTCATCTCACCTTCTGGGACAGCTGTGTATGCACTAAGACCTAAGCCAGCAGCTGCACAGCAAATCCACTAGGCCTCAGTATGCAGCGGGCGAGGAGGATACGCCCGCAGGAACCGGGTTTGTACTCACCGTCCTGCAGCTCAGGGCGGAACGGGAGGCCTCGGGGTACGTGCGGTAAGCTGCGGTCTCACGCAGTACACAAGCATCCTCTTTGGCCCACCCGTGGAAAGCCTCACCCAGCCGCACATGAACTAACCGTGCCATTTTCACGTCACAGGCACCTTACAGGCCCCTTCTACTCATGAGGGGCCCTGCACAGTGCTAGGCCACATACCACAGCAGTGCATGTAAAGCAAAAGATCTGGAGTCTGCTGCAACTCACCGACCCCAATTGCCCAGGGGGACAGGCCTGGGCACAGTGCCATCGCTTCAGGGTCTATGAATCGAGGCCAGGATGCTGCGGTGACTCACGCAGTGCCGATAAAGCTTTGTTCCTGTCCCTGGCCGTGCGGCCATCTGTTGTTCCACTGCTCCTTTTCTCTCCTCTTTTGCTCCTCGTGTCTCATACCTATGAGCAAATCCAAGGGAGAGGACACACAGTGTGAAGGTGTCCTTTGCCCCTCATTTCATTCTGAGGTGTTTATAGAGACCCTTGTCATTTTTATGACAAGCAGTATGGAAACACAACAGGCTACCGCATGAGTGCACTCACCTCACATCCAGCCTGATACCTTGCATTTCAAAGCCGTTTCCTTCGTAACACTTTGTCCGCACAGAACTGCATTCCCTTCGGGCACCTGCCTCCGATCTCTTAGACATGTCACTTGCAACTCACAGGTGTCACAATTTTTGCATCCAGCTCGTACATGCACCGTGCATAGTTTTCTGTATGCACAGAGAATATCTCTTGGCACCTCCCTATTTCACTTCCAAACCTCTGCCCCTACATGTATGAGAACTCAGGTGCTCTGTGTTTGTTTCTCACCAATACATACCTTCTGCTATGCATACTATGACACTCTTTAAATACCAAACATACCTTCCCATATCCACATCAGAGGACGTCCCGATGTGAAGGCTCCAGCAGGGCACTTTCTTCTAAATGTCTGCCTTCACAATCCCACATGTGCCAGCACACGTTGCTCCATATGGATGCATTACCCTTGCAATGCAGGCAGCCCTGTGAAACACACAAATACCGTCACTGACCCTGTACATCCCTTTCCATACCTGTCAGCAAGACATTTCAAGCTGCCTTCTTTCCTAAAGCTTTTCCAACACTCTTATACAATCAGGAACCCCCTCATTGGCCCCTTCTCTGTCATTTGACAGACCTGATCTTTCTCACTAAGCCACTCACGGTCTTTTTTGCTATGTAATCATAGTATGTACTGACCTGAACACCCACATACCATTCCATTTCAGGGATTGTTGTCACACATTCATCATCCTTCCTCACTCCATCATTCCTCTAGATCTCCATCCACAGGCCTCCCTCAAGACAGATACTTTGCACTGACAGTCAGCCACCTTGTTATACTCACGGAGAATTACTTCTCAGCCATCTCACCGTCCGGGACAGGCGTGTATGCAATAATGGCAAAGCCTGCAAACGCCCTCTGAATTGAATTGTCCAAGCCTCAGCATGCAGTGGGCGAACACTAAACGGTCGCAGGATCCCGGCTCGTACATTCTGGCAGGAACTAGGTTTGTACGTACTCTCCCTCACCTCAGGGGGAAGCAGGAGGCCTTCGGGTACCTGCCGTAAGCTCCGCTCACGTGCCACAAACATCTATCCTCTTTGCCTCAGCTGTGGGAAGCCTCACCCACCCTTACATGACATAAGCTTGCCATTTCCTATGTCACAGGCACCTTACAGGGTGTTTCCACGCATTCCAAACTCTCCGCAGTGCTAGGCCACGTACCACAGCAGTGCATATCGAGCAACAGATGCTGAGCCTGCTGCCACACACTGACCCCACTTTCCCAGGGGGACAACTCCGGCCACCGTCCCGTGGCTACGGGGTCCATTACCTGACGTCACGGTGCCCTCAGGACCCACGCAGTGCTGCCGTAGCTCTGTGAGCCTTTCTGTGCAGGCATGTCTTCTCCTTTCCACTCTCTCTTTTTTTTTCCTTTCCTGGCATCTTTTCGTCTCTCCTCACGTCTCATACCTAGAAAGAAATGCAAGTGAGAGGACATACTGTGCGAGGGTATCCTCTGCACGTTTTCACTTTCATCACGACCGCTGTGTGAACACTTCAGGCCACTGTAGGAGTGCAGTCACCCCACTTGCAGCCCGCTACCTGGCATTTCAAGGCCATCGCCTTTGTAGCACTTGTTCCCCACCGAACTGCCACGCTTTCCAGTACCTTCCTCCCACGTCTCGCACACGTCACTTACCACTCACAGGTGCCACAGTTACTGCACCAAGCTTGTAAACACGCTGTGCACAATGATCTGCATGCACACACATATGTCTTGGCACTTATCCATCTCACTACCTAAACAGGCATGAAAGCAAAAATGCTCCATGTCCGCTTCTCAGCAACACATACCGTGCAGTACGGCAACTCTGACACGTTTTAAACACGACACATACCTTCCCTTATCCACATCCAGAGGACAGCCAGAGGTGAAGGCTCCAGCAGGACACTTTCTTCTCCACGTGTGCCTTGACAATCACAGCCAGTGCCAGCAGATGTAGCTCCACACGGACGCAGTAGCCTCGCAATGAAGGCAGCCCTGTGAAATACACGAATACAGTCACCGAAACATCCACATGAAATACACATTAAATTCCACTTCAGGGATTTCTGTCATAGACTCATAAATCTTTCTCAACCAAACATCCATATACAATTCCATCCAAAAGGCTCCCTGCACACAGCTGCTTTGCACATTACAAGCATGAGAAATTATTCCTAGGTCATCTCACCTTGTGGGACAGCC
Source organism: Lichenostomus cassidix (assembly GCF_008360975.1). Classification (NCBI taxonomy): domain Eukaryota; kingdom Metazoa; phylum Chordata; class Aves; order Passeriformes; family Meliphagidae; genus Lichenostomus; species Lichenostomus cassidix. The sequence goes on from NW_028147553.1 coordinate 532,907, forward strand.
GTGTATGTATGCACTTAAATCAAAGCCAGCAGCTCCACTTCAAATCTTCTAGGCCTCAGTATGCAGCGGGCGAAGAGGGTATGCCCGCAGGAAGCAGGTTTGTACACAGCGTCCAGCAGCTCAGGGGGGAACGGGAGCCCTCGGGATACACGTGCTAAGCTCCCGTCTCACGCAGGCCACAGCTATCCTCCTTGGCCCACCTGTGGAAAGCGTCCCCCAGCCCACAGTCCTCAGCCACGCCATTTTCCCGTCAGTTACCTAGCAGCATTTCCGGACGCATCGCACAGTCTCCGCAGGCCTAGGCCTCGCACCACAGCACCGCATTCGCATCGGCACATCTGGAGCCCGCCGCGAGACACCGACCCAGTTTTACCGGGGGACAGGCCCGGGCATCGGCGCACGCCTTCCCCGAAGGAATGAACCCACATCACAACGCCCGCCGGGAACCACGGCCCGGTCATATGCTCTGTCGCTGTCCTGTTATGTGCCCCTACCTGTCCTTGCAATCTTCTTTTCCTCTCTTCTCTTCTCTCTCTCTCTCCTTCTGTGTCTCGTACCTACTGACAGGTGACAGTGACAGGACCCACCGCCTGAGTATGTCTTCTCCACATCATTTCCTTCACAGGCATTTATACAAAACGTTATAAGCTCCTTCATAAACGGTACCTGTGCACAACGGGACGCCATAGGAGCGGACTCACCTCCCTTCCAGCCTGCCGTGTTGCATTTCTAAGGCATTCCCCTCGGAGAACTTTGTGACTTTCAAAGAAACCTGTCTAGGAGACAAACAGTAAAAAACTTAGCTGTCTGCTACATCTGCATACCATTACCAGGCACTTGAACAGCAAGGAAGTGCCCAAACCAGTCAACAATTACTTCATTCTTACCCCTGTGTGCCTACTTACCATCTTTGACAAGTACAAACATTCCCTTAGCCCCCGCAGTCACGTACAGACCTTACGGTTCTTACTCGCTTTGGTTTTCCACCTTCATTTCAATGCTTTGCTTCTCACGTACAGCTCGCGCCACCTTCTTTTTTTCGGTTCCATGCGCTTTTGGTTTGTTTGCTCAATGTCTTTTCCTTTTCCTCTGCCATGGTGCCTTTAATTCAATTTTAATTTTTTTTTTTTTTTTTTTTTTAAAGGGAGCATGCCACCTCGGGTGCATCTCTGTTCCCTAGCATCCGTGCTTTTTCCTTTTTTTCCTGTCTTTTTTTTTTTCCCAACACCAAATTATATATATTTCTACATATAATATATATTATAAATAAAATGTATATATACTATGCAAGACATCAGACATATAGTAACATATACAAATATATGAATTCCATTATATACCATATATATTATATGTATAATATCTAACATACATTCCATATATTTCATATATACCACATATGATACAGCAAATAGATAATATATATTACCTACTACACATTTTATAGCCAAATATGATATGTATAATATCTATATTTCATATATCCACATAAAATACATAAAATTGATGTAACATACATATACCAGATATATTATTATACTCAGGTGCTGCTTACCGGGTTGCTGCTCCTCAGGCAACTGTCACCAGGTGTTTCTGGGGGTGGTGATGCTCATCAGGTAACCATCTCCAGGTGTTTCTGGGGGTGGTGATGCTCATCAGGCAACCGTCTCCAGGTGTTTCTGGGGGTGGTGATGCTCATCAGCCGAACAGCTCGTACATCTGTGCGAAAGTCCAGAAGCCATACCTAGTGTTCCAAAAAATGCATTTTTCTGAAAGGACCGACTATTCCATCTCAAGGTCCTGGTAAACACACCGAAAGCACCAGAGCCCACACAACAGGGCTACGCACTCTCCCGTCCCGGCAGCAGCCGCTCCACCTGCACAGCGTCCCGGCTCAGCCTCCACCCGAGCGCCCCGAACACCGGCTCCACCCACGCCTCGCGGTGGCCGGCCGCTGCAGGTCCTCCACTCCCTGCCCGTTCCATCGTCCCCGACGTTCCTGTATGTGTATGCCACTCAGTGTGGAGCACGTGCTGTTTTCCAGTATCTCCTTCTTACCTGCCCAGGCGCCGCGCTGACTGGACAGCCCCCCCAGCCCGCAGTCAGTCCGTGCCGCAGACACCCGAGCAGCCGGGCCGCGAGCGCGCAGGACCCGGTGCGGGGACGCGGCCGCCGCCGTCGGTGCCCCCCCCGTCCCGTTGCCGGCGCGGGGACGCTGCCGCCGCCGCCCGCGCCCCCCCCCCTTCCCGGCGCCAGGACGCGGCCGCGGCCGGCGTGGCCCCCCCCCCCAGACTCCCGGCACGGGGATGCAGCTGAGGCTGGCCGTCCCCGTTTCCTTTGCGCCGCAAACAAACTGCTGCCGCCGCCGGGACATCCACCTCCCCTCCCCGGAGACGCAGCCCGGGCGGGCGGGTCCCCCACCACTGTCTATCGGCGGCGGCGAGTGCTGCTGCCGCCGCTGCCGCCGCCCACCCCCTCCTCGGCGGCAGGCGCCGCCGCTCCCCCGGCGACTCAGGAAACCTGTACCGCTCTGCGCGCAACAGACCCCCCAGCCTCCACCGGCCTCTCGACCGGGGTCGCCGCCGGCTTCACCTGCAGTCCGCCGGCGCTCCGCCGTCGCCACCGCCGCCCACGCCGCCGCCCCCGCCGCTCCACCGGCGCCGCTCCGCCACCTCTCCCGCAGCTCGGCCGCAGCCGGCGCTCAGCCGCGGAGCGCCGTCGCCGCTCGGCCGCCGCCGGCAGTCCACCGCCGCCGCCCCGCCGCCGCCGCTCGCCGCCGCCGGCGCTCCGCGGCCGGTTCTCCGCCGCTCCTCCGCTCCCGCCGGCGCTCCGCGGCCGGTTCTCCGCCGCTCCTCCGCTCCCGCCGCCGCCACGCGGGGCCCGCGCTTGTCGCTCCCGCCGCCGCGCCGCCCGGCTCCGGGCTCCGCTTCCTTCTCCGCCTGCCGCCGCAGCGGCGCTCCCGCGCTCCGCGCCGGGTTCTCCGTTCGCTCCGCTGCCGCCGCTCCCGGCGGCGCTGGCCGCGGCTCCGCGGCCGGTGCTCCTCCGCCCTCCGCCGCCGCCGCGCCGCCGCCCGGCCGGAGCGTCGCGGCGCTGGCCTGCCCCGGCGCTCCGCGGCCGGTGTTCTGCCGCCCTCCGCCGCCGCCGCCGGTGTTCCGCCGCCCGGCCCAGGCGTCGGCGGCGCTGGGCACGCCCCGCGCTCCGCGGCTGTTCCGCCGTCCTCGCCGCCGCCGCCGGTGCTCCGCGGCCGGTGTTCCAGCCCCCCTCCGCCGCCGCCGCCGCCGCCCGCCCGGAGCGTCGGCGGCGCTGGGGCTGCGGCCGGTGTGGCGCTCCGCGGCCGGTGCTCCGCTCGCGCCTCCGCCCCTCCGCTCCCGCCGCCGCCCGGCCGCCGCCGGCGCTCACCTTCCGCTGCCTCACCGTAGCCGCCGCCGCTCCGCCGCTCCTCGTCCGCCGCTGGTGCTCCTAGGGGTCTCGCGGGCGGCGCCGGGGGGCCCCTCTTGAGGGGCTCGGAGCCGAGGGGCGGGGAGAGGCGGGCCGGGGCGGAGAGGGGCGGGCCGGGGCGGGGCTTGGCGGCCAGGGGCGGGCCGGGGCGCCGAGGGGCGTGGCCGCCGTTCGGCCGACGGCGCCGGTGCGTATCCCTGAACGCAGGGATCTCGGCAGCTCCCCCCGCCCCGACCGCGCCGTCGCTCTTTCCCGCAAGCCCGCAAGGCTCGCGAGCCGCCGCGGCGGCACTCTCGGGGTGCCCATTTCGTTCAGGCAGCCAGGTACGTTCCTAAACCCCCTGAGAATACGCCGCGGCCGCCCTTTTCGAACGCGTCACAACTGCGCATGCTCGAGCCAGCCGACGCCATTTTGGCCGTCGTCCGTACCGCGCATGCTCGAGCGGTGCGGGCGCCATTTTGGTTGTCGTCCGTACCGCGCATGCTCGAGCGATGCCGACGCCATTTTGGTAGTCCACGGTACCGCGCATGCTCGAGCGATGCCGACGCCATTTTGGTAGTCCACCGTATTGCGCATGCTCGAGCGATGCGGGCGCCATTTTGGTTGTCGTCCGTACCGCGCATGCTCGAGCGATGCCGACGCCATTTTGGTAGTCCACGGTACCGCGCATGCTCGAGCGATGCCGACGCCATTTTGGTAGTCCACGGTACCGCGCATGCTCGAGCGATGCCGACGCCATTTTGGTAGTCCACGGCATCGCGCATGCTCGGTACAGCGCCGGTGAGGGTGGGGGTGTAGGGTACAGGGATCGGGTGCAGGGATCAGGGGTTATAGGGTACTGTAAAAGGCTTATAGCGAGGGTGAGGAAGAGGGTGGGGCGAGGGAACAGGGACAAGGGATCAGGTGTAGGGATCAGGAGTCATCATTACAGTGAGGATGAGGGTGAGGGTCACCATGAGGGTGAGGGAACAGGGCCAAGGGATCAGGTGCAGGGGATCAGATTTTAGGGCTACAGTGAGGGTATAGATGAGGGTAACATGACACTACAGTGCCAAGGGATCAGGTGCAAGGGATCAGGGTTAGGGTTACGATTAGGGGGTGCGTTCAGGTGCAAGGGATCAGGGTTAGGGTTACGATTAGGGGTGCGTTCAGGGGGCGTGGTCTAGGGAGAGGGTTGCAAAGGGGCGGGTCTGAGTCGTCAGGGGGCGTGGTCTAGGGTTCGGGTTGCGAAGGGGCCCAGGTGCAGTGAATAGGGGGGCGTGGTCAGGAGGGGGTGTGTGGAGGCTTAGGGTTGTTACAGTATTAATAGTGATTGCAGTGCTTAGGATTAGGGGTAATTAGCATCAGGAGGTCATTAGTGTTATTCAGATGCTTGGCATCATTAATGTTATTGGCATGTATAGAATTGTTAGGCTATGTAGGGTAATCAGGATCATGTAGGTAGTGGGTGTAAGAAAGGTAGTTAGCATAATTAAGCTGATTAGTGTAATTAGGGTACTGAGCATAAGTTGGGGTTGTTAGCATAAATAAGGTTATTAGCATCATTAGGGGTGTTGTTAACATAATTAGGGGTTGTTAGCATAATGGAGATGATTAGCATAATTAGGGGTTGTTAGCATAATTAGGGGTTGTTAGCATAATGGAGGTGATTAGCATAATTAGGGGTTGTTAGGATAATTAGCATATTTAGGGTAATCAGCATTGACAGGGTACTTAGCATAATGCATACCATACCACTGGAATAATGAGAGACATCATTAGCATAACTGGGACAATTGCAATCATTACCATTGTAAGGATGACTTAATTATGCATGAGTGTGATTACCATACTGAGAGTTAATTACCATAATTCCTGTAATTTGCATAGCTACAGTAACTAGCTTCTGTAGTATCATTAGAGGAACTAGTACATGTACTGTAGTTGCCATTGCCATTGCCCCTGTCCTTGCAGCTCCCTATGATGTTCATCCCCTATACAATTAAGACACTTCGCAGCAGGAGGGCAAGGACCGTCCAGAAGACAATTAAGACACTTTGCAGCAGGAGGGCAAGCACCTACATGAGTATAATGAAGATACCCACCCCAGTGATGACAAGGACCATGTTAACAGCAATCAGCAGTACTAGAAGAGAATGATCATAATGACCACAATTGTGGTCATTATGCTGCATAAGGTAAGAACAACAACGACCACATATAGGAGAACAGACACGAACAATACAATCATGACAGGCAGAGTAGCAAAGATAAGCACAATAAGTACAGGAAGTACAAAAATGACACCAACCATGGTACACCATCCAGGAGAGCAGTTAGAAGGTCAGCAGAAACAGTGTAGATTGAGTGGGCGGAGTCGGTGGTGACGTCGGTGGGCGGAGTCGGTGGTGACGTCGGTGGGCGGGGTTGGGGGCGGGGTCGGTGGGCAGGGTCGGTGGTGACGTCGGTGGGCGGGGTAGGGGCGGAGTCAGAGGGCGGGGTCGGCGGTGACGTCGGTGGGCGGGGTAGGGGTGGAGTCGGGGGCGGGGTCAGTGGTGACGTCAGTGGGCGGGGTCAGTGGTGACGTCGGTGGGCGGGGTCGGTGGGCGGGGTCGGCGGTGACGTCGGTGGGCGGGGTAGGGGGGCGGAGTCGGGGGCGGGGTCAGTGGTGACGTCAGTGGGCGGGGTCGGTGGGCGGGGTCGGTGGGCGGGGTCTGCGGTGACGTCAGTGGGCGGAGTCGGTGGGCGGAGTCGGTGGCAGGGTTAGGGTTAGGGTTAGGGTTAGGGTTAGGGTTAGGGTTAGGGTTAGGGTTAGGGTTAGGGTTAGGGTTAGGGTTTGGGTTAGGGTTAGGGTTAGGGTTAGGGTTAGGGTTAGGGTTAGGGTTAGGGTTAGGGTTAGGGTTAGGGTTAGGGTTAGGGTTAGGGTTAGGGTTAGGGTTAGGGTTAGGGTTAGGGGTTAGGGTTAGGGTTAGGGTTAGGGTTAGGGTTAGGGTTAGGGTTAGGGTTAGGGTTAGGGTTAGGGTTAGGGTTAGGGTTAGGGTTAGGGTTAGGGTTAGGGTTAGGGTTAGGGTTAGGGTTAGGGTTAGGGTTAGGGTTAGGGTTAGGGTTAGGGTTAGGGTTAGGGTTAGGGTTAGGGTTAGGGTTAGGGTTAGGGTTAGGGTTAGGGTTAGGGTTAGGGTTAGGGTTAGGGTTAGGGGTTGGGGTTAGGGTTAGGGTTAGGGTTAGGGTTAGGGTTAGGGTTAGGGTTAGGGTTAGGGTTAGGGTTAGGGTTAGGGTTAGGGTTAGGGTTAGGGTTAGGGTTAGGGTTAGGGTTAGGGTTAGGGTTAGGGTTAGGGTTAGGGTTAGGGTTAAGATTTGGGAGGTTGGGTTTGGGACAGGTTAGAGGTTGGGTTGGGGTTAGGGTTAGGGTTAGGGTTAGGGTTAGGGTTAGGGTTAGGAGGTTAGGGTTAGGGTTAGGGTTAGGGTTAGGGTTAGGGTTAGGGTTAGGGTTAGGGTTAGGGTTAGGGTTAGGGGTTAGGGTTAGGGTTATA
>NW_028147553.1:540353-569525 GCF_008360975.1 Lichenostomus cassidix
CATATATATATACACACACATATGTGTATATATACAGATAGAGATACACAGACATATTTATACACAGCATATATATACATATCCACACATATATACACACACTCAGACACTTATATACACACATATGTATATTTATATACACATACAGATACACAGACATATTTATACACACCATATATATATATACACAGGTATATATATATACAGACATATATATGCAGTCATATGTCTATAAACACTCATATGTATATATGCACAGATGTATATATACACAGACATACAGAATATGCACACACGTATATGTATAGACACACATGTATATACACAGAGACACATATATATACAGACACATATACACAGATATATATCCACACACATATGTATATACATGCACATATGTATATATACAGACACATATGTATATATACACACATGTGTATATGTGTGTGGGTATATATACACACATGTGTATATGTGTGTGGGTATATATACACACATGTGTATATATACCCACACCTACATATACACACATATATATATACACCCACATAAATATACAGATGTATATAGACACATATATATATACACCCCCATATGTATATAAACACAAACATATTTATAGAAAGACATATATATAGACATATATACATTCCCTCCTATGCATATGGAGACATATGTATATATACACACATATGTATATATACAGACACACATATATATACACACACATATATACACATATGTATTTATATACACATATATATACACACATATGTGTATATATACACATATATATGTACACACACTCACATATATATACCCACACTCATATATATAGACACACATATATGTACGCACATATATATACACACCATATATATATACATACAGTCATATATATAGTCACACACAGATATGTACACACGTATGTATATATACACACATATGTGTGTATATAAACATATGTATATATACAGACATATTGTGTATACACACATATATACACACATGTATGTACGCACATATGTAAATATACCCACATGTATCTATACATAGACATATATATACCCACACACATATATATATATATACACACAGACATGTATATATACACACACACATGTATATATTCACACACACATGTATATATACAGACATACAAATATATATACACATATATGTATATATACACAGATATGTATGTATAGACACAGAAATATATACACACACGTATATACACACATATGTATATATACACTTATGTATATATAAAGAGACAGATATATACCCACACACATATATATATACACACAGACATGTACATATACACACAGACATATATACACACACAGACATACATATACAGACACCTACATATATATACACATACACCTATATACACACACATATATGTACACATATATATATACACCCACACATATGTATATACATACAGATATGTATATATACACACATATGTATATATATAGAGACACAGATATACACAGATATACATATACACACCCTCACAGACACACGTACATATACTCCGCGTTTGATTTGCGGGGCACTTTCCGCGTCGAGGCGCCGAATGGGTAGCCGAGGGAGGAGATGAGCATGGGGGACACAGTGGGTAGGTGTTCAGAGAGCATATGCAAAGGGGAGGCCCAAGCCACCCAATTGCGAGAAGGTGAGCCAGGTAGGCAGCAGGCTTGAGGGAGTGGTGTGTAGCAAGTGGCAAGGAGGGAGAGGCTGGAAGTTGGTGGCTGAGCAGCAGGAGCGGCTGTTTGTTGCGTTTGATCCGCTTTTCTAAAATGAGTCCCGTGGCCTAATAGGCAATGCGTGAGAACAAAGCGCACGGAGTCAGACATGAGAGGCATCCGGGCCCGAAGACGGCATCGGTAAGGAGAGGAATAGATGGGCAAAGCGGTGGGAGTTTGATTTTCCATGGGAGAGAGGTGGCCAGCTGTCAGTTAGGCATGGTGTTGGAAGAGGTTTGTGGCTTGCTGGAGGCCAGATGCAGGTGTTTGAGATGATTGTTAAATTTCGTTTGTCTTTCGGAGTGGTACCGTGAAGCGATTGGTTGCAGGGAAGTAATGATGGCAGGAAGTGGCACGTGGAAGAAATGTTGAGGGAGTAAAGGTGGGAATGGAAAGGTGAAGGATGTGAGAGGTGAGGTTTTGTTGTCGTGAGCGTGAGGGGTGAAAGGTCAAAGTGTCTTAGGAAGGGATCGGTGTGGTAAATGAAGAAGCGTCAGCGTGGCTTGAACGGCGCAAGCAAGGAGCTCCGATGGTGGCGTAAGCAAGGCGTCAAGGGTTTCGAGAGAGTATGTGAGTTTTGTAGAAGGCAAGAGGTGGGTAAATGGAGTGTTTTGCAAAGTTTGGGAAGAGGGTTTATTTGTTGTTAATCTTTGTGTGTTTGAGTTGGTGAATGTATATGCAGTGTGTTTGGGTGTGTGTGTGTGTGTGTGTGTGTGTGAGTGAGATGTGTTAAGGCATGAAAGGAGGCAGAGTTTGATAGGAGACTAAAATGTGAGTAAAGAAGTATTTATTTTTTGGGATGGAGAGAGTTTGAAGGTGAAGTGTTTGTTTGTGCGTTGTAGGTGGAAAAAAGCATTTTTGGCACATTGGTGCCCTCAGCCACGCCCCCCGGCACCAGGTGCCGCCCCCGATTTTCGGCGCGCGCCGCGCGCTGCCGCGCGCGGCGCGGTGGATGCGGGGGGGGCACCCCGGGAGGCCCCTTCCGGGCGGCGCCATCCCCCCCCCCTGCGGGGAGCTGCAGCGGCAGCCCCCCCCGGCGCGCGGGCCCGCCTGGGCTGCCCCCCCTCGCGGGGGGGCCCGCCTGTGTCGCCCCACCTTCTGGCACACGTGCCTCAGTTACGTTCCAGTGGGGGTAGGCGGGCCCGGCGGGCTGCCGGACTACGCGGCCGTGACGTGCCTAGCACACGCACGGGCTAGCCCGCGGTGGGATTCGAACCCCTGACGTGCAGAGATTCGGCTTAAGGCCGTACCCACCGAGCCAGAGTGGCTCCTTAATTTTAAATCCTTTTTTTGGAGGCATATCCTTTTCGCCGCACAATGACGTCAACAAAGCCCTGCCCACTTCCCCGCCCCCGATTCTCCGTCCGTCACGGTACTCCACCCACTGCTCCGCCTGTCGTCCCTCCCTTGGCCCCGCCCCTGTCGGCGCCCTGCCCGGGACAAAGCCACGCCTCCGGTGGTCTCCACACCCCGCCCCTCGACGTCACGGGGCTCGGCACACAGCCACGGCCCTGCCGCTCCCCCTACCCCGCCCAAGAGCCCGCCCCTCGGTGCCCCCTCAGTCCGCCCTAAGCTACGCCTGTCTCCGCCCGCCCGTCGCTATGGCAACAGGGGAGCCGTTGCTTCTTTAGCGTTTTACTTTTTTCCCCATTTTTGGAAGTCCTTTGCTAGAGAATTTTCCTAAGGTTCAGTGCATGGTTTTTACATGCTTTCCCTCAACTGTATTAGCACAAATTACCATTCTCTCAAATCTTACTGGGTCTTTTAATCACTTTTTGAAAGCACCATTTATGATTCTTGAAAACCAAAACACATTTTGGGGGATACTGCAGCACTAGCATATATACAGTTGTTTCTCCCAACTACGTCCATTTTGCTTATCTCATTGTACAGTATTTCCTAGGGGCTTCTACTGTGTATCGCTGGGGTTTTTTCACTCGTTTCGTGCCTGCATTCACTTCTGTGTGCATGTGTTACCCCATCCTGTGCTTTTGCAGGGATCACTTCTGCAGTCTTGGGGGTTTTTTTTCCACCTCTACACTACTGCCACGTGTTTACTAGTGTCCCCCAATCTGCAGAAAAAAATGGAAAAACTCTGCAACAACATTTTCATGTTACACACTCAAGGCATGACTTTATTTGGTGCCCAGCACGTACCACAGCAATCATCTCATCCCCCCATAGCCCGGGTGTGCAGAGACAACCATTCCAGAATACAGAGCTTTTACTCCGTTTCTCAGATAGTGCATACAGTAAAAGCCAATAGGAAAGCATTGGCTCAGTGTTCATTAGTCCAAAGTGGAGCAAACTCCCCATATTCGGTGTCTCGTTGCACTCCAATGTCCTTGTCTGTCACGCTTATGACATTCTTCACTTGTTTTTAGCAGTCATTTCTCTGGGCCAGGATGTCTTCAGCCCTGCTGCAGGTGCTCTGGCCTAGCTGCTTGTGATATCCATCCTGTCTTCTGGAGAACCACATGTTCCTGCTGGATGTTCTGTTCACAGTGCTTGTCTTTCTGCTTATCTTTGGGGGTCAATCCCAAGCTCTTGCTATGCTGAATTCACCAGGCCTCATGTGGCACAACATCGCCCTGGAAGAAACCAAACATTTCTTTTCCCAGGGGAAACCCAAACCAAACCTTTGACTCCAGTGACACAATATTTTTAACCGGATGATACATTTTGCAACAGTAGCAGTCAGTCATAACAATTTTCCTTCAGCAGCCTTTCATGTCATTTTGTTTTCTATATCTTTTGGAACAGAACAGAAGTCATCTTTCCCTTCTCTATGCATGCCACATCACCACAATATCCTTGCCGGGATAGGCGACTCCAGCAGCAGCGAAACCCCACCAGCTGGAAGAGAACACGACACACGTGTCAGTCATTTCCGCACGGCTCCGCACACGTGCTAGTCCGAGCGCCCGATGCCACGTCCTCCTGGGCCTCCTACCCACCAGCCGCCTGTTGAAGTCGTGACACAGCGGAGGGTTTCAGGCCTGCTCAGCCACAGCAACACATCAAAGTTTCACAGTATTCTACAAATTCTCAATCAGGTGCACTATCTCTTACCCACCCATGTCATCCCACTGCAACCACCCAGTCTAATACCTTCTAATCCATCTGCAGGGCTTCTTCACAGTTGCCTGCAGCAAAGGCTGTCCAACAGTGCATGCACTCCATACTGTGCAGAGTTCCAATTATCCTCCAGGGATGGTCATCACACACTCGGCATTCTTCTTCAGCCAAACATTCCTATCTCACTCCATCCACAAGTTTCTCTGAAGACACATACTTTGTATTGACATTCAGCCAGCTGCTGATTACGTCCAGGCAAAGTTCTGATGAAGTCATCTCACCTTCTGCGAGAGGTGTGTACGCACAGAGGCCAAAGCCCGTGGCTGCACTCCAAGTCGTCCGAGCCTCAGCACGCAGCAGGCCGAGAGGATACGCTTGCGGGAAGCGGGTTTGTACCCACCGTCCCCCCGCTCAGGGGGGAACGGGAGGCCTTTGCCTACATGCCGTCACCTCTGCTCGCAGGCCATAAACATCTACCCTCTGTGGCCCACGTGTGCAAACCTGAACCCACTGTCACATGCTATAACCGTGCCATTTTCATGTCACAGTTACCTTACAGGGTCTTTCAATGCCTTTGACATGCTGTGCAGTGCTAGGCCTTTCACTGCAGCACGGCATATATATCCACACAGCTGCAGCGTGCTGCAAGATGCTGCCCCTGCTTTGCCAGGGGGACAGGCCTGGCCATGGGCCCATGACTTCAGCCTATGTTAACCCACCTCAGGATGCCCCTGGGACGCATGGACCGCTGCTATCGCTTTGTCCGTGTTTGTTCCTGTGGCCCTACCTGTCCTTCCACTCCTCTTTTTCTCTCTGTCTCTCCTTGTGTCTGTCATAGCTACGAACAGATGCCACTCACAGCACACACCGTGTGAGGGTCTCCTTTGCACATCCATTCCTTCCCAGGTATTTCTAGAGAATGTCCCAAGTTCCATCCTAAACACTACCTCGATATGAGAGGGTGCTGTAGGAGTGGACTCCTGTCACTTCCAGTGTGCCGTCTTGCATTTCAAAGCCATTGCCTACATAGCACCCTTTGTGCTCAGAATTGCACTTCTTTCCAACACCCATGTCCCACGTCTTACATGCGGCACTGACAACTCACAGGTCTCACAATTATTGCACCGAGCCTGTAAACACGACCTGCACAACTCTCCCTATGTGCACCCACTATCACTTTGTAGTTTTCCCTCTCTCTATCAAAACTATGCCTGAACAGGTGCCCAGATTCCAACTGCTCCGTGCTGGCTTCTCAGTAATACATGCCTCCTGCTATGGCAAGTGCAACACTTTTGAAACATGACACATACCTTCTCATACCAGCATACTTAGCACAGCCAGAGTTGCACGCTCCCCCAGGACAGATTCTTCTCCATTTCTGCCTTGACCCTCACACCAGTGCCAGCCCACGGGGCTCCACATGGATGCAGTGTCCTTGCAATACAGGCAACCCTGAGAAACACACAAAGACTGTTGCTGCAGCCTGTACATCCCTGCACGTTCCTTGTCACCGAGACCCTTCAAGGCACATTCTTTCCTACAGCTTTTGCAAGCCTCTTCAACAATCCATAACCTCCTCACCGTCTCCTTCTATGTCCATTCACCTACTTCATCCTTCTCACCAGCCCACTGCCAGGCTCTCTTGTTCCATACTCCTCCTACTTCCTGACCCAAACCTCCACGTCCAATTCTATTCCAGGGAGGGTTATCATGTACTCATCATTCTTCTTCAGCAAAACATTCATATACACTTGTATCCACCAGTCTCCCTCAAGACAGCTACTTTGCACTGCCTGACCGACTGAAAGTCAGCCAGCCAGCCAGCCAGCCAGCCAGCCAGCCAGCTATCTACCTACCTACCTACCTACCTACCTACCTACCTAGCTGATGACATCCAGGGAAAATTTTTCCTCATTCATCTCACTTTCTGGAAGATGTCAAACCCTGCAGCTGTACTCCAAATGTTCCAAGCTTCAGCATGCACCTAGCAAGGAGGATATGCATTGTACCCACTGTCCCCCAGCTCAGGGGGGAACGGGAGGCCTCTGCCTACATGCTGTCACCTCTGCTCGAAGGCCATAAACATGGCCTCCTTGGCCCACCTGTGCAAACCCTCATCCAGCCCCATGTGCCATAAAGAAAACATTTTCATGTCACAGTTACCTTACAGGGCCTTTCAATGCATTCCACATGCTTTACAGTGCAGCAATGCATGTATATGCACACATCTGGAGCCTGCTGTAAGATGCTGACGCTGCTTTGCCAGGGGGACAGGCCTGGCCATCGGCCCATGACTTCAGTCTATATTAACTCACCTCAGGATGCCCCTGGCACCCTATGGACCGCTCCTATTGCTGTGTCCCTGTTCGTTCCTGTGGCCCTACCTGTCCCTCCTGTCCTCTTTTTCCCTTCCTCTCTGTCCTTGTGTGTTTCAAACCTAAGACCAGATGCCAGTGACAGGACACACCGTGGGAGGGTCTCCTTTGCACATCCATTCCTTCCCAGGTATTTCTAGAGAACGTCCCAAGTTCCATCCTAAACAGTACCTCGACACCAGAGGGCGCTGTAGGAGTGGATTTCCATCACTTTTGGGCCTGCCGTCCTGCATTTCAAAGCCGTTGCCTTTCTAGCACCCTTTGTGCTCAGAACTGCAATTCTTTGCAACACCCACGTCTTACACATGTCTTACCGTGTCTTACACATGCCACTTACACCTGACAGGTGTCACAATTACTGCAGCGAGCCTGTAAACACGACCTGTGCAACTCTCCCCATGTGCATACAGTATCCCTCTCCCTATGTGCACAGAGTATCTCTTTGTAGTTTTGTCTTTCACTCTCAAATCTATGCCTGAGCATGTAGCAAAATTCAAGTGCTCCATGCTTGCTTCTCAGCAATGCATGCCTCCTGCTGTGGCAAGTGCAACACTTTTGAAACGTGACACATACCTTCTCATATCAGCACACTTAGGACAGCCAGAGCTGCATGCTCCCCGAGGACAGATTCTTCTCCATTTCTGCCTTGACACTCAAACCACGTGCCAGCCCATGGAGCTCCACACGGATGTAGTGCCCTTGTCATACAGGGAACCTGGTGAAACACAGAAATACTGTTGCTGCAACCTGTACATCTCTGCTTGTTCCCTGTTACAGAGACACTTCAAGGTACCTTCTTTCCTCCAGCTTTTGCAACACTTCTCTACCATCCATAACCCCCTCAGTGCCTCCTTCTATGCCCATTCACCTACTTCATCCTTCTCACTTACCTGCTCCCAGGCTTTCTTGTTCTATACTCCTCCTACTTCCTGACCCAAACCTCCATGTACCATTCCATTCCAGGGAGGGTTATCACGTACTCATCATTCTTCTTCAGCAAAACATTCATATACACCTCTATTTACCAGTCTCCCTTAAGACAGCTCCTTTGCTGTGACTGACTGACTGACAGACTGACAGACTGACTGACTGACTGACAGCCAGCCAGCCTGCCAGCCAGCCAACCAACCAGCCAGCCAGCCAGCTAGCTAGCTAGCTAGCTAGCTAGCTAGGTAGCCAGCCAGCCAGCCAGCCAGCCAGCTAGCTAGCTAGCTAGCTATCTGATCAAATCCAGGGAAATTATTCCTCAGTCATGTCACTTTCTGCAAGAGGTCCAAGCCTGCAGCTGCACTCCAAGCTGTGGAAGCCTCAGCATGCAGCAGGTCCAGAGGATACCCTTGCAGGAAGCAGGTTAGTACCCACTGTCCCCCAGCTGAGGGGGGAACAGGAGGCCTTTGCCTACATGCTGTCATCTGTGCTTACAGGCCATAAACATCTACCCTCTGTGGCCCACCTGTGCAAATCCCCATCCAGCCCCACGTGCCATAACCATACCATTTTCATGTCACAGTTACCTTACAGGGTGTTTCAATGCATTCCACATGCTGTGCAGTGCTAGGCCTTGCACCGCAGCAATGCATGTATATCCACACATCTGGAGCCTGCTGCAAGACGCTGCCCCTGCTTTGCCAGGGGGACAGGCCTGGCCATCGACCCATGACTTCAGGCTACATTAAGCCACCTCAGGATGGCCCCGGGACCTGTGGATCGCTCACACTGCTTTGTCCATGTTTGTTCCTGTGGCCCTACCTGTCCCTCCCCTCTTCTTTTTCTCTTCCTCTCTGTCCTTGTCTCTTTCAAACCTAAGACCAGTTGCCAGTGACAGGATACAACCTGCCAGGGTCTCCTTTGCACATCCATTCCTTCCCAGGTATTTCTAGAGAACGTCCCAAGTTCCATCCTAAACAGTACCTCGACACCAGAGGGCGCTGTAGGAGTGGATTTCCATCACTTTTGGGCCTGCTGTGCTGCATTTCAAAGCCCTTGCCTTTGTAGCAGCCTTTCTGCTCAGAACTGCAATTCTTTGCAACATCGACCTCCTAGACATGTCTTACTGTGTCTTGCACATGCCACTTACACCTCACAAGTGTCACAATTACTGCACCGAGCCTGTAAACACGACCCGTACAACTCTCCCTATGTGCACACAGTATCTCTTTGTACTTTTCTCTTTCACTGTGAAATCTATGCCTGAACATGTAGCAAAATTCAAGTGTTCCATGCTTGCTTCTCAGCAATGCATGCCTCCTGCTACAGCAACTGCAACACTTTTGAAACGTGACACATACCTTCTCATATCAGCATACTTTGGAAAGCCAGAGCTGCATGCTTCCCCAGGACAGATTCTTCTCCATTTCTGCCTTGATACTGAAACCACGTGCCAGCCCATGGAGCTCCACATGGATGTAGTGCCCTTGTCATACAGGCAACGTGGTGAAACACAGAAATACTGTTACTGCAACCTGTACATCCCTGCCCGTTCCCTGTCACCGAGACAGTTCAAGACACGTTCTTTCCTGCAGCTTTTGCAAGCCTCTTCTACAATGCATAACCCCATCCGTGCCTTCTTCTAAGCCCATACACCTACTTCATCCTTGTCACTTACCTGCTCCCAGGCTTTCTTGTTCCATACTCCTCCTACTTCCTGACCCAAACCTCCACGTCCAATTCCATTCCAGGGAGGGTTATCACGTACTCATCATTCTTCTTCAGCAAAACATTCATATACACCTCTATTCACCAGTCTCCCTTAAGACAGCTACTTTGCTGTGACTGACTGACTGACTGACTGACAGCCAGCCAGCCAGCCAGCCAGCCAGCCACCCACCCACCCAGCCAGCCAGCTACCCACCCAGCCAGCCAGCTATCTACCTAGCTACCTACCTACCTACCTACCTAGCTACCTAGCTACCTACCTACCTACCTACCTACCTACCTACCTAGCTGATCACATCCAGGGAAAATTTTTTTCTCATTCATCTCACTTTCTGGAAGATGTCAAACCCTGCAGCTGTACTCCAAATGTTCCAAGCTTCAGCATGCACCTAGCAAGGAGGATATGCTTGCAGGAAGTAGGTTTGTACCCACTGTCCCCCAGCTCAGGGGGGAACGGGAGGCCTCTGCCTACATGCTGTCACCTCTTGTCGAAGGCCATAAACATGGCCTCCTTAGCCCACCTGTGCAAACCCTCATCCAGCCCCATGTGCCATAAAGAAAACATTTTCATGTCACAGTTACCTTACAGGGCCTTTCAATGCATTCCACATGCTTTACAGTGCAGCAATGCATGTATATCCACACATCTGGAGCCTGCTGTAAGATGCTGCCCCTGCTTTGCCAGGGGGACAGGCCTGGCCATCGGCCCATGACTTCAGTCTATATTAACTCACCTCAGGATGCCCCTGGCACCCTATGGACCGCTCCTATTGCTGTGTCCCTGTTCGTTCCTGTGGCCCTACCTGTCCCTCCTGTCCTCTTTTTCCCTTCCTCTCTGTCCTTGTGTGTTTCAAACCTAAGACCAGATGCCAGTGACAGGACACACCGTGGGAGGGTCTGCTTTGCACATCCATTCCTTCCCAGGTATTTCTAGAGAACGTCCCAAGTTCCATCCTAAACACTACCTCGACACCAGAGGGCGCTGTAGGAGTGGATTTCCATCACTTTTGGGCCTGCCGTCCTGCATTTCAAAGCCATTGCCTTCGTAGCACCCTTTCTGCTCAGAACTGCAATTCTTTGCAACACCCACGTCTTACACATGTCTTACCGTGTCTTACACATGCCACTTACACCTGACAGGTCTCACAATTACTGCACCGAGCCTGTAAACACGACCTGTACAACTCTCCCCATGTGCATACACTATCCCTCTCCCTATGTGCACACAGTATCTCTTTGTAGTTTTCTCTTTCACTCTCAAATCTATGCCTGAGCATGTAGCAAAATTCAACTGCTCCATGCTCGCTTCTCAGGAATCCATGCCTCCTGCTGTGGCAAGTGCAACACTTTTGAAACGTGACACATACCTTCTCATATCAGCATACTTAGGACAGCCAGAGCTGCATGCTCCCCCCGGACAGATTCTTCTCCATTTCTGCCTTGACACTCAAACCACGTGCCAGCACATGGAGCTCCACACGGATGTAGTGCCCTTGTCATACAGGGAACCTGGTGAAACACAGAAATACTGTTGCTGCAACCTGTACATCTCTGCTTGTTCCCTGTTACAGAGACACTTCAAGGTACCTTCTTTCCTCCAGCTTTTGCAACACTTCTCTACCATCCACAACCCCCTCACTGCCTCCTTCTATGCCCATTCACCTACTTCATCCTTGTCACCAACCCACTGCCAGGCTTTCCTGTTCCATACTCCTCCTACTTCCTGACCCAAAAATCCACGTACCATTCCATTCCAGGGATGGTTATCACATAGTCATCATTCGTCTTCACCTAAGCATTCATATCCACCTGTATCCACCAGTCTTCCTCAAGACAGCTACTTGGCACTTACTCACTCACAGAGTGACAGTGAGCCAGCCACCTAGCTAGCTACCTAGCTAGCTAGCTAGCTAGCTGATCACATTTAGGGAAAATCATTCCTCAGTCATGTCACCTTCTGCGAGAGGTCCAAGCCTGGAGCTGCACTCCAAATGGTCCAAGCTTCAGCGTGCACCGAGCAAAGAGGATCTGCTTGCAGGAAGTAGGTTAGTACCCACTGTCCCCCAGCTCAGGGGGGAACAGGAGGCCTTTGCCTACATGCTGTCATGTCTGCTGCCAGGCCATAAATATCTACCCTCCTTGGCCCACCCGTGCAAATCCTCATCCAGCCCCACATGCCATAACCATACCATTTGCATGTCACAGTTACCTTACAGGGTGTTTCAATGCATTCCACACGCTGTGCAGTGCTAGGCCTTGCACTGCAGCTATGCATGTATATCCACACATCTGCAGCCTGCGGCAAGACGCTGCCCCTGCTTTGCCAGGGGGACAGGCCTGGCCATCGACCCATGACTTCAGCCTACATTAACCCACCTCGGGATGGCCCCGGGACCTATGGACTGCTCCCATTGCTTTGTCCCTGTTTGTTCCTGTGGCCCGACCTGTCCCTCCTCTCTTCTTTTTCTCTTCCTCTCTGTCCTTGTGTGTTTCAAACCTAAGACCAGATGCCACTGACAGGACACACTGTGTGAGGGTCTCCTTTGCACATCCATTCCTTCCCAGGTATTTCTAGAGAACGTCACAAGTTCCATCCTAAACAGTACCTCGACACCAGAGGGCGCTGTAGGAGTGGATTTCCATCACTTTTGGGCCTGCCGTGCTGCATTTCAAAGCCATTGCCTTCGTAGCACCCTTTGTGCTCAGAACTGCAATTCTTTGCAACTTAGACCTCCTAGACATGTCTTACTGTGTCTTACACATGCCACTTAGACCTCACAGGTCTCACAATTACTGCAGTGAGCCTGTAAACACGACCTGTACAACTCTCCCTATGTGCATACAGTATCCCTCCCCCTATGTGCACACAGTATCTCTTTGTACTTTTCTCTTTCACTGTCCAATCTATGCCTCAACATGTAGCAAAATTCAACTGCTCTATGCTTGCTTCTCAGGAATCCATGCCTCCTGCTGTGGCAAGTGCAACACTTCTGAAACGTGATACATACCTTCTCCTATCAGCATAGTCAGGACAGCCAGAGCTGCACGCTCCCCGAGGACAGATTCTTCTCCATTTCTGCCTTGACACTCCAACCACGTGCCAGCCCATGGAGCTCCACATGCATGTAGTGCCCTTGTCATACAGGGAACCTGGTGAAACACAGAAATACTGTTGCTGCAACCTGTACATCCCTGCATGTTCCTTGTCACAGAGACACTTCAAGGCACATTCTTTCCTACAGGTTTTGCAACACGTCTCTACCATCCATAACCCCCTCAGTGCCTCCTTGTATGCCCATTCACCTACTTCATCCTTGTCACCAACCCACTGCCAGGCTTTCCTGTTCCATACTCCTCCTACTTCCTGACCCAAACCTCCACGTACCATTCCATTCCAGGGAGGGTTATCATGTACTCATCATTCTTCTTCAGCAAAACATTCATATACACCTCTATTTACCAGTCTCCCTTAAGACAGCTCCTTTGCTGTGACTGACTGACTGACTGACTGACAGACTGACTGACAGCCAGCCAGCCTGCCAGCCTGCCAGCCAGCCAGCCAGCCAGCCAGCTAACCAACCAGCCAGCCAGCCAGCCAGCTAGCTAGCTAGGTAGGTAGCCAGCCAGCCAGCCAGCCAGCCAGCCAGCCAGCCAGCCAGCCAGCTAGCTAGCCAGCCAGCCAGCCAGCCAGCTAGCTAGCTAGCTATCTGATCAGATCCAGGGAAAATTATTCCTCAGTCATCTCACCTTCTGCAAGAGGTCAAAGCCTGCAGCTGCACTCCAAGCTGTGGAAGCCTCAGCATGCAGCAGGTCCAGAGGATACCCTTGCAGGAAGCAGGTTAGTACCCACTGTCCCCCAGGACAGGGGGGAACAGGAGGCCTTCGCCTACATGCTGTCATCTGTGCTTACAGGCCATAAACATCTACCCTCTGTGGCCCACCTGTGCAAACCCTCATCCAGCCCCACATGCTACACACATGCCATTTTCATGTCACAGTTACCTTACAGGGTCTTTTTATGCATTCCACATGCTGTGCAGTGCTAGGCCTTTCATGGCAGCACTGCATATAAATCCACAGATCTGCAGCCTACTGCAAGATGCTGCCCCTGCTTTGCCAGGGTGACAGGCCTGGCCATCGGCCCAAGACTTCGGGCTATATTAAGCCACCTCAGGATGCCCCCGGGACCTAGGGACCGCTCCTGTTGCTGTGTCTGTGTTCGTTCCTGTGGCCCTACCTGTCCCTCCTCTCCTCTTTTTCCCTTCCTCTCTGTCCTCGTGTCTTTCAAATGTAAGACCACATGCCATTGACAGGACACAACATGTGAGGGTCTCCTTTGCACATCCACTCCTTTCCAGTTATTTATAGAGAACGTCACAAGTTCCATCAGAAACACTACCTTGACACCAGAGGGCGCTGTAGGAGTGGATTTCCATCACTTTTGGGCCTGCTGTCCTGCATTTCAAAGCCATTGCCTTTGTAGCAGCCTTTCTGCTCAGAACTGCAATTCTTTGCAACACCCACGTCTTACACATGTCTTACCGTGTCTTACACATGCCACTGACACCTGACAGGTCTCACAATTACTGCAGTGAGCCTGTAAACATGACCTGTACAACTCTCCCCATGTGCATACAGTATCACTCTCCCTATGTGCACACAGTATGTCTTTGTAATTTTCTCTTTCACTCTCTAATCTATGCCTGAGCATGTAGCAAAATTGAAGTGCTCCATGCTTGCTTCTCAGGAATGCATGCCTCCTGCTGTGGCAAGTGCAACACTTTTGAAACGTGACACATACCTTCTCATATCAGCATACTTAGGACAGCCAGAGCTGCACGCTCCCCGAGGACAGATTCTTCTCCATTTGTGCCTTGACACTCCAACCACGTGCCAGCCCATGGAGCTCCACATGCATGTAGTGCCCTTGTCATACAGGGAACCTGGTGAAACACAGAAATACTGTTGCTGCAACCTGTACATCCCTGCATGTTCCTTGTCACAGAGACACTTCAAGGCACATTCTTTCCTCCAGCTTTTGCAACACTTCTCTACCATCCATAACCCGCTCAGTGCCTCCTTCTATGCCCATTCACCTACTTCATCCTTGTCACCAACCCACTGTCAGGCTTTCCTGTTCCATACTCCTCCTACTTCCTGACCCAAAAATCCACGTCCAGTTCCATTCCAGGGAGGGTTATCACATAGTCATCATTCGTCTTCACCTAAACACTCATATACACCTGTATCCACCAGTCTTCCTCAAGACAGCTACTTTGCTGTTACTCACTCATGGACAGACAGTGAGCCAGCCACCTACCTAGCTAGCTAGCTAGCTAGCTAGCTAGCTGATCACATTCAGGGAAAATTATTCCTCATTCATGTCACCTTCTGTGAGAGGTCCAAGCCTGGAGCTGCACTCCAAATGGTCCAAGCTTCAGCGTGCACCGAGGAAAGAGGATATGCTTGCAGGAAGTAGGTTTGTACCCAATGTCCCCAAGCTCAGGGGGGAACAGGAGGCCTTTGCCTACATGCTGTCATCTGTGCTCCCAGGCCATAAACATCTACCCTCCTTGGCCCACGTGTGCAAATCCCCATCCAGTCCCACATGCCATAACCATACCATTTTCATGTCACAGTTACCTTACAGGGTGTTTCAATGCATTCCACATGCTGTGCAGTGCTAGGCCTTGCACCGCAGCAATGCATGTATATCCACACTTCTGCAGCCTGCTGCAAGATGCTGCCCCTGCTTTGCCAGGGGGACAGGCCTGGCCATCGACCCATGACTTCAGGCTATATTAACCTACCTCGGGATGGCCCCGGGACCTGTGGATCGCTCACATTGCTTTGTCCATGTTTGTTCCTGTGGCCCTACCTGTCCCTCCCCTCTTCTTTTTCTCTTCCTCTCTGTCGTTGTGTCTTTCAAACCTAAGACCAGATGCCAGTGACAGGGCACAACCTGCCAGGGTCTCCTTTGCACATCCATTCCTTCCCAGGTATTTGTAGAGAACGTGCCAAGTTCCATCATAAACACTACCTCGACACGAGAGGGCGCTGTAGGAGTGGATTTCCATCACTTTTGGGCCTGCCGTCCTGCATTTCAAAGCCCTTGCCTTTGTAGCAGCCTTTCTGCTCAGAACTGCAATTCTTTGCAACATCGACCTCCTACACATGTCTTACCGTGTCTTACACATGCCACTTATACCTCACAGGTGTCACAATCATTGCACCGAGCCTGTAAACACGACTTGTACACCTCTCCCTATGTGCATACAGTATCACTCTCCCTATGTGCACACAGTATCTGTTTGTACTTTTCTCTTTCACTGTGAAATCTATGCCTGAACATGTAGCAAATTTCAAGTGTTCCATGCTTGCTTCTCAGGAATGCATGCCTCCTGCTGTGGCAAGTGCAACACTTTTGAAATGTGACACATACCTTCTCATATCAGCATACTTTGGAAAGCCAGAGCTGCATGCTCCCTGAGGACAGATTCTTCTCCATTTGTGCCTTGATACTCAAACCACGTGCCAGCCCATGGAGCTCCACATGCATGTAGTGTCCTTGTAATACAGGGAACCTTGTGAAACACAGAAAGACTGTTGCTGCAGCCTGTACATCCCTGCATGTTCCTTGTCACAGAGACAGTTCAAGGCACATTCTTTCCTACAGCTTTTGCAAGACTTTTCTACAATCCATAACCTCCTCAGTGTCTCCTTCTATGTCCATTCACCTACTTCATCCTTGTCACCAGCCCACTCCCAGGCTTTCTTGTTCCATACTCCTCCTACTTCCTGACCCAAAAATCCACGTACAGTTCCATTCCAGGGAGGGTTATCACGTAGTCATCATTCGTCTTCACCTAAACACTCATATCCACCTGTATCCACCAGTCTTCCTCAAGACAGCTACTTTGCACTTACTCACTCACGGAGTGACAGTGAGCCAGCCACCTACCTACCTAGGTAGCTAGCTAGCTAGCTAGCTAGCTGATCACATTCAGGGAAAATTATTCCTCATTCATGTCACCTTCTGCGAGAGGTCCAAGCCTGGAGCTGCACTCCAAATGGTCCAAGCTTCATTGTGCACCGAGCAAAGAGGATATGCTTGCAGGAAGTAGGTTTGTACCCACTGTCCCCCAGGTGAGGGGGGAACAGGAGGTCTTTGCCTACATGCTGTCATCTGTGCTCCCAGGCCATAAACATCTACCCTCCTTGGCCCACCTGTGCAAATCCCCATCCAGTCCCATGTGCCATAACCATACCATTTTCATGTCACAGTTACCTTACAGGGTGTTTCAATGCATTCCACATGCTGTGCAGTGCTAGGCCTTGCACCGCAGCAATGCATGTATATGCACACATCTGCAGCCTGCTGCAAGATGCTGCCCCTGCTTTGCCAGGGGGACAGGCCTGGCCATGGACCCATGACTTCAGGCTATATTAAGCTACCTCAGGATGGCCCCGGGACCTGTGGATTGCTCACACTGCTTTGTCCATGTTTGTTCCTGTGGCCCTACCTGTCCCTCCCCTCTTCTTTTTCTCTTCCTCTCTGTCCTTGTGTCTTTCAAACCTAAGACCAGATGCCAGTGACAGGATACAACCTGCCAGGGTCTCCTTTGCACATCCATTCCTTCCCAGGTATTTCTAGAGAACGTCCCAAGTTCCATCAGAAACACTACCTCGACACGAGAGGGCGCTGTAGGAGTGGATTTCCATCACGTTTGGGCCTGCCGTGCTGTATTTCAAAGCCATTGCCTTTGTAGCAGCCTTTCTGCTCATAACTGTAATTCTTTGCAATATAGACCTCCTAGACATGTCTTACCGTGTCTTGCACATGCCACTTAGACCTCACAGGTGTCACAATTACTGCAGCGAGCCTGTAAACACGACCTGTGCAACTCTGCCTATGTGCATACAGTATCACTCTCCCTATGTGCACACAGTATCTCTTTGTGCTTTTCTCTTTCACTGTGAAATCTATGCCTGAGCATGTAGCAAAATTCAAGTGTTCCATGCTTGCTTCTCAGGAATGCATGCCTCCTGCTGTGGCAAGTGCAACACTTTTGAAACGTGACACATACCTTCTCATATCAGCATGCTTTGGAAAGCCAGAGCTGCATGCTTCCTGAGGACAGATTCTTCTCCATTTCTGCCTTGACACTCAAACCATGTGCCAGCCCATGGAGCTCCACATGGATGTAGTGCCCTTGTAAAACAGGGAACCTGGTGAAACACAGAAATACTGTTACTGCAACCTGTACATCCCTGCCCGTTCCCTGTCACCGAGACAGTTCAAGACACGTTCTTTCCTCCAGCTTTTCCAAGCCTCTTCTACAATCCATAACCCCATCTGTGCCTTCTTCTAAGCCCATTCACCTACTTCATCCTTCTCACTTACCTGCTCCCAGGCTTTCTTGTTCCATACTCCTCGTACTTCCTGACCGAAACCTCCACGTAGCATTCCATTCCAGGGAGGGTTATCACGTACTCATCATTCTTCTTCAGCAAAACATTCATATACACCTCTATTCACCAGTCTCCCTTAAGACAGCTCCTTTGCTGTGACTGACTGACTGACTGACTGACAGCCAGCCAGCCAGCCAGCCAGCCAGCCAACCCACCAGCCAACCAACCAGCCAGCCAACCAATCAGCCAACCTGACAGCCAGCCAGCTAGCTAGCTAGCTAGCTAGCTAGCTAGCCAGCCAGCCAGCCAGCCATCTAGGTAGGTAGGTAGGTAGGTAGGTAGGTAGGTAGGTAGCCAGCCAGCCAGCCGGCCAGCCGGCCAGCCAGCCAGCCAGCCAGCCAGCCAGCCAGCCAGCCAGCCATCTAGGTAGGTAGGTAGGTAGGTAGGTAGGTAGGTAGGTAGGTAGGTAGGTAGGTAGCCAGCCAGCCAGCCAGCCAGCCAGCCAGCTAGCTAGCTAGGTAGCCAGCCACCTACCTAGCTAGCTAGCTAGCTAGCTACCTAGCCAGCCAGCCAGCCAGCCAGCCAGCCAGCCAGCCACCTACCTACCTACCTACCTAGCTAGCTAATCAAATCCAGGGAAAATCATTCCTCAGTCATCTCACCTTCTGCAAGAGGTCCAAGCCTGCAGCTGCACTCCAAGCTGTTGAAGCCTCAGCATGCAGCAGGTCCACAGGATACCCTTGCAGGAAGCAGGTTTCTACCCACTGTCCCCCAGCTGAGGGGGGAACAGGAGGCCTTTGCCTACATGCTGTCATCTGTGCTCCCAGGCCATAAACATCTACCCTCCCTGGCCCACCTGTGGAAATCTTCACGCATCCCCCCATGCCATAATCATGCCATTTTCATGTCACAGTTACCTTACAGGGTCTTTCAATGCCTTCTACATGCTCTGCAGTGATAGGCCTTTCACTGCAGCATGGCATATATATCCACACAGCTGCAGCCTGCTGCAAGATGCTGCCCCTGCTTTGCTAGGGGGACAGGCCTGGCCATCGGCCCATGACTTCGGGCTATATTAACCTACCTCAGGATGGTCCTGGGACCCATGGACCGCTCCCATTGCTTTGTGCTTGTCCCTTATACCTACTAACAAATGACAGTGAGAGGACACACTGTCTGAGCATCTCCTTTGCATATTCATTCGTGCACTGCTATTTCTACAGAATGTCACACATTCCATTAAAACAACTATCTACACACAGGAGGACACTGTAGGAGTGGACTTAGTTGCAGCCTGCCGTGCTGCATTTCAAAGCCATTTCCATCATAGCAGTCTTTCTGTTCAGAACTCCAATTCTTTACAACACCTACCTCCCATGTCGTACCCATGGCACTTAAAAATCACAGGTGTCATCTCACAAGTGCAGCACCCAGCCTGTCAACACACCTCGCACAATTCTCTAGATGCGCACAGAGGATCTCTTTGCACTTCTTACTTTCACTCTCAAATCTCTGCCTCAGCATGTACAATACCTCAACCCCTCCACTTTTGCTTCTCAGCAATGCATGCCTCCTACTATGGCAAGTGGAACACTTCTGAAACACAACACATACCTTCCCATATCCACATCTGTAGGACAGCCACAGCTGCATGCTCCAACAGGACACATTCTTATCCATTTCTGCCTTCAGAATCACACCGAGTAACAGCACATGTACCTGCACAGGGATGCAGCACCCTTGCAACACAGGCAGCCCCGTGAAACACACAAGTACTGTCACTGACACTGTACATCCCTTGTCATACCTGTCATCAAGACATTTCAAGCTGCCTTCTTTCCTAAAGCTTTTCCAACACTCTTATACTATCAGGAATCCCCTCATTGCTCCCTTCTGTGTTATTTCACATACTTCATGTTTCTCACTAAGCTACTCCGTGGGTCTCTTGTGACATAATCACACTACGTACCGGCCCAAACATCCACATAGCATTCCATTTCAGGGATAATTGTCACACACTCCTTGTCCTTGCCCAGCAAACATCCATATATCACTCCGTCCACAAGTCTCCCTGCAGACAGCTGCTTTGCAGGGACAATGGGCCCTCTCATGACATGCATGGAAAATGATTCCTAGGTCATCTCACCTTCTGGGACAGGTGTGTATGCACTAAGACCTAAGCCAGCAGCTGCACAGCAAATCCACTAGGCCTCAGTATGCAGCGGGCGAGGAGGATACGCCCGCAGGAACCGGGTTCGTACTCACCGTCTGGCAGCTCAGGGCGGAACGGGAGGCCTCGGGGTACGTGCGGTAAGCTGCGGTCTCACGCAATACACAAGCATCCTCTTTGGCCCACCTGTGGAAAGCCTCACCCAGCCGCACATGAACTAACCGTGCCATTTTCACGTCACAGGCACCTTACAGGCTGTTTCTACTCCTTAGGGGCCCTGCACAGTGCTAGGCCACATACCACAGCAGTGCATGTAAAGCAAGAGATGTGGAGTCTGCTGCAACTCACCGACCCCACTCGCCCAGGGGGACAGGCCTGGCCACACTGCCGTCGCTTCAGGGTCCATGAATCGATGTCCCGATGCTGCGGTGACTCACGCAGTGCCGATAAAGCTTTGTTCCTGTCCCTGGCCGTGCGGCCATCTGTTGTTCCACCGCTCCTTTTCTCTCCTCTTTCGGTCCTTGTGTCTCATACCTATGAGCATATCAAAGGGAGAGGACACACCGTCTGAAGGTGTCCTTTGCCCCCATTTCATTCTCACCCTTGTCATTTTCATGACCAGCAGTATGGAAACACAACAGGCTACCTGATGAGTGCACTCATCTCACATCCAGCCCGATCCCTTGCATTTCAAAGCCATTTCCTTCGTAACACTTTGTCCGCACAGAACTGCATTCCCTTCAGGCACCTGCCTCCGATCTCTTAGACATGTCACTTGCAACTCACAGGTGTCACAATTTTTGCATCCAGCTCGTACATGCACCCTGCATAGTTTTCTGTATGCACACTGAATATCTCTTGGCACCTCCCTATTTCACTTCCAAACCTCTGCCCCTACATGTATGAGAACTCAGGTGCTCTGTGTTTGTTTCTCACCAATACATACCTTCTGCTATGCATACTATGACACTCTTTAAATACCAAACATACCTTGCCATATCCACATCAGAGGACATCCCGATGTGAAGGCTCCAGCAGGGCACTTTCTTCTAAATGTCTGCCTTCACAATCCCACATGTGCCAGCACACGTTGCTCCATATGGATGCATTACCCTTGCAATGCAGGCAGCCCTGTGAAAGACACAAATACCGTCACTGACCCTGTACATCCCTTTCCATACCTGTCAGCAAGACATTTCAAGCTGCCTTCTTTCCTAAAGCTTTTCCAACACTCTTATACAATCAGGAACCCCCTCATTGGCCCCTTCTCTGTCATTTGACAGACCTGATCTTTCTCACTAAGCCACTCACGGTCTTTTTTGCTATGTAATCATAGTATGTACTGACCTGAACACCCACATACCATTCCATTTCAGGGATTGTTGTCACACATTCATCCTCCTTCCTCACTCCATCATTCCTCTAGATCTCCATCCACAGGCCTCCCTCAAGACAGATACTTTGCACTGACAGGCAGCCACCTTGTTATATTCACGGAGAATTACTTCTCAGCCATCTCACCGTCCGGGACAGGCGTGTATGCAATAATGGCAAAGCCTGCAAACGCCCTCTGAATTGAATGGTCCAAGCCTCAGCATGCAGCGGGCGAACACTAAACGCTCGCAGGATCCCGGCTCATACATGCTGGCAGGAACTAGGTTTGTACATACTCTCCCTCACCTCAGGGGGAAGCAGGAGGCCTTTGGGTACCTGCCGTAAGCTCCGCTCACGTGCCACAAACATCTATCCTCTTTGCCTCAGCTGTGGGAAGCCTCAGCCACCCTTACATGACATAAGCTTGCCATTTCCTATGTCACAGGCACCTTACAGGGTGTTTCCATGCATTCCAAACTCTCCGCAGTGCTAGGCCACGTACCACAGCAGTGCATATGGAGCAACAGATGCTGAGCCTGCTGCCACACACTGAGCCCACTTTCCCAGGGGGACAACTCCGGCCACCGTCCCGTGGCTACGGGGTCTATTACCTGACGTCACGGTGCCCTCAGGACCCACGCAGTGCCGCCTTAGCTCCGTGAGCCTTTCTGTGCACGCACGTCTTCTCTTTTCCACTCTCTCTTTTTTTTTCCTTTCCTGGCATCTTTTCATCTCTCCTCACGTCTCATACCTAGAAAGAAATCCAAGTGAGAGGACACACTGTGCGAGGGTATCCTCTGCACGTTTTCACTTTCATCACGACCGCCGTGTGAACACTTCAGGCCACTGTAGGAGTGCAGTCACCCCACTTGCAGCCCGCTACCTCGCATTTCAAGGCCATCGCCTTTGTAGCACTTGTTCCCCACAGAACTGCCACGCTTTCCAGTACCTTCCTCCCACGTCTCGCACACGTCACTTACCACTCACAGGTGCCACAGTTACTGCACCAAGCTTGTAAACACGCTGTGCACAATGATCTGTATGCACACACATATGTCTTGGCACTTATCCATCTCACTACCTAAACAGGCATGAAAGCAAAAATGCTCCACGTCCGCTTTTCAGCAACACATACCGTGCAGTACGGCAACTCTGACCCGTTTTAAACACGACACATACCTTCCCTTATCCACGTCCAGAGGACAGGCAGAGGTGAAGGCTCCAGCAGGACACTTTGTTCTCCACGTGTGCCTTGACAATCACAGCCAGTGCCAGCAGATGTAGCTCCACACGGATGCAGTACCCTCGCAATGAAGGCAGCCCTGTGAAACACACGAATACAGTCACCGAAACATCCACATGAAATACACATCACATTCCACTCCAGGGATTTCTGTCATAGACTCATAAATCTTTCTCAACCAAACATCCATATACAACTCCATCCAAAAGGCTCCCTGCACACAGCTGCTTTGCACATTACAAGCATGAAAAATTATTCCTAGGTCATCTCACCTTGTGGGACAGCCGTGTATGTATGCACTTAAAGCCAGCAGCTCCACTTAAAGTCTTCTTTTCCTGTCTTCTCTTCTCTCCCTCTCTCCTTCTGTCTCTCGTACCTACTGACAGGTGACAGTGACAGGACCCACCGCCTGAGTATGTCTTCTCCACATCATTTCCCTCACGGGCATTTATACAAAACGTTATAAGCTCCTTCATAAACAGTACCTGCGCACAACGGGACGCCGTAGGAGCGGACTCACCTCCCTTCCAGGCTGCTGTGTTGCATTTCTAAGGCATTCCCCTCGGAGAACTTTGTGATGTTCAAAGAAACCTGTCTAGAAGACAGACAGTAAAAAACTTAGCTGTTTGCTACATCTGCATACCATTACCAGGCACTTGAACAGCAAGGAAGTGCCCAAACCAGGAAACAATGACTTCATTCTTACCCCTGTGTGCCTACTTACCATCTTTGACAAGTACAAACATTCCCTTAGCCCCCGCAGTCACGTACAAACCTGATGGTTCTTACCTGCTTTGGTTTTCCACCTTCATTTCAATGCTTTGCTCCTCATGTACAGCTAGTTCCACCTTTTTTTTTCCGGTTCCATGCGCTTTTGGTTTGTTTGCTCAATGTCTTTTCCTTTTCCTCTGCCATGGTGCCTTTATTTCAATTTTAATTTTTTTTTTTTTTTTTTTTTTAAAGGGAGCATGCCACCTCGGGTGCATCTCTGTTCCCTAGCATCCGTGCTTTTTCCTTTTTTTCCTGTCTTTTTTTTTTTTCCCATTACCAAATTATATTTATTTCTACATATAATATATATTATCAATAAAATGTATATATACTATGCAAGACATCAGACATATAGTAACATATACAAATATATGAATTCCATTATATACCATATATATTATATGTATAATATCTAACATACATTCCATATATTTCATATATACCACATATGATATAGCCAATAGATAATATATATTACCTACTACACATTTTATACATACATATGATATGTATAATATCTATATTTCATATATCCACATAAAATACATAAAATTGATGTAACATACATATACTAGATATATTATTATACTCAGCTGCTGCTTACCGGGTTGCTGCTCTTCAGGCAACTGTCTGCAGGTGTTTCTGGGGGTGGTGATGCTCATCAGGCAACCGTCTGCAGGTGTTTCTGGTGGTGGTGATGCTCATCAGGTAACCATGTCCAGGTGTTTCTGGGGGTGGTGATGCTCATCAGCCGAACAGCTCGTACATCTGTGCGAAAGTCCAGAAGCCATACCTAGTGTTACAAAAAATGCATTTTTCTGAAAGGACCGACTATTCCATCTCAAGGTCCTGGTAAACACACCGAAAGCACCAGAGCCCACACAACAGGGCTACGCACTCTCCCGTCCCGGCAGCAGCCGCTCCACCTGCACAGCGTCCCGGCTCAGCCTCCACCCGAGCGCCCCGAACACCGGCACCAGCCACGCCTCGCGGTGGCCGGCCGCTGCAGGTCCTCTACTCCCTGCCCGTTCCATCGTCCCCGACGTTGCTGTATGTGTGTGCCACTCAGTGTGGAGCACGTGCTGTTTTCCAGTATCTCCTTCTTACCTGCCCAGGCGCCGCGCTGACCGGACAGCCCCCACAGCCCGCAGTCAGTCCGTGCCGCAGACACCCGAGCAGCCGGGCCGCGAGCGCGCAGGACCCGGTGCGGGGACGCGGCCGCCGCCGTCGGTGCCCCCCCCGTCCCGTTCCCGGCGCGGGGACGCTGCCGCCGCCGCCCGCGCCCCCCCCCCTTCCCGGCGCCAGGACGCGGCCGCGGCCGGCGTGGCCCCCCCCCCCAGACTCCCGGCACGGGGATGCAGCTGAGGCTGGCCGTCCCCGTTTCCTTTGCGCCGCAAACAAACTGCTGCCGCCGCCGGGACATCCACCTCCCCTCCCCGGAGACGCAGCCCGGGCGGGCGGGTCCCCCACCCCTGTCTATCGGCGGCGGCGAGTGCTGCTGCCGCCGCTGCCGCCGCCCCCCCCCTCCTCGGCGGCAGGCGCCGCCGCTCCCCCGGCGACTCAGGAAACCTGTACCGCTCTGCGCGCAACAGACCCCCAGCCTCCACCGGCCTCTCGACCGGGGTCGCCGCCGGCTTCACCTGCAGTCCGCCGGCGCTCCGCCGTCGCCGCCGCCGCCCACGCCGCCGCCCCCGCCGCTCCACCGGCGCCGCTCCGCCACCTCTCCCGCAGCTCCGCCGCAGCCGGCACTCAGCCGCGGAGCGCCGTCGCCGCTCGGCCGCCGCCGGCAGTCCACCGCCGCTGCCCCGCCGCCGCCGCTCGGCCGCCGCCGGCGCTCCGCGGCCGGTTCTCCGCCGCTCGTCCGCTCCCGCCGCCGCCGCGGGACCTCCGCGCTCGTCCGCTCCACCGCCGCCGCCGCCGCCGCCCGGCCGGAGCGTCGGCGCTGGGGCCGCCGCGGCTCCGCGGCCGGTGCTCCTCCGCCCGTCCGCTCCGCCGCCGCGCCGCCCGGCACGGGGCGTCGTGGCGCTGGGCCGCCGCGGCGCTCCGCGGCGGTGCTCCTCCGCCGCTCGTCCGCTCCGCCGCCGCCGCCGCCACCGCCCCGCCCGGGCCGTCGGCGGCGCTGAACACCGCCCGCGCTCCGCGGCCGGTGCTCCTCCGCCGCTCGTCGCTCCCGCCGCCGCCGCCGCCGCCGCGGAGGCGTCGGCGGCGCTCGGCCGCCCGGCGCCGCGGCAGGTGCTCCTCCTTCCCGCTGGTCGCTCCGCCGCCGCCGCCGCCGCCCGGCCGGGCGTCGGCGGCGCTGGGCCACCGCGGCGCTCCGCGGCCGGTGCTCCTCGCTGTCGCTCCACCCGCCGCCGCTTGGCCCGGCACGTCGTCGGCGCTGGGCCGCCGCCGCTCCAGCGACCGTGCTCCCTCCGCCGCTCGTCCGCTCCCGCCGCCGCCGCCGCCGCCGCCGGCCCGGAGCGTCGTCGGCGCTGGGCACCGCCGGCGCCGGCGGCAGGTTCTCCTCCGCCCGCTGCGTCCGCTCCCGCCGCCGCCGCCGCCGCCGCCCGGCCCGGAGCGTCGGCGGCGCTGGGCCCCGCCGCCGGCGCTCCGCGGCCGGTGCTCCTCCGCCGCTCGTCCGCTCCGCCGCCGCCGCCGCCGCCCGGCCCCGGAGCGTCGGCGGCGCTCGGCCGCCGCCGGCGCTCCGCGGCCGGTGCTCCGTCGCTCCTCCGCCCCTCCGCTGCCGCCGTCGCCGCCGCCGCCCGGCCGCCGCCGGCGCTCAGCTTCCGCTGCCTTACCGTAGCCGCTGCCACTCCGCCGCTCCTCGTCCGCCACTGGTGCTCCTGGGGGTCTCGCGGGCGGCGCCGGGGGGCCCCTCTTGAGGGGCTCGGAGCCGAGGGGCGGGGAGAGGCGGGCCGGGGCGGAGAGGGGCGGCCCGGGGCGGGGCTTGGCGGCCAGGGGCGGGCCGGGGCGCCGAGGGGCGTGGCCGCCGTTCGGCCGACGGCGCCGGTGCGTATCCCTGAACGCAGGGATCCCGGCAGCTCCCCCCGCCCCGACCGCGCCGCCGCTCTTTCCCGCAAGCCCGCAAAGCTCGCGAGCCGCCGCGGCGGCACTCTCGGGGTGCCCATGTCGTTCAGGCAGTCAGGTACATTCCTAAACCCCCTGAGAATACCCCGCGGCCGCCCTTTTCGAACGCGTCACAACTGCGCATGCTCGAGCCAGCCGACGCCATTTTGGCCGTCGTCCGTACCGCGCATGCTCGAGCGATGCGGGCGCCATTTTGGTTGTCGTCCGTACCGCGCATGCTCGAGCGATGCCGACGCCATTTTTGTAGTCCACGGTACCGCGCATGCTCGAGCGATGCCGACGCCATTTTGGTAGTCCACGGTACCGCGCATGCTCGAGCGATGCGGGCGCCATTTTGGTTGTCGTCCGTACCGCGCATGCTCGAGCGATGCCGACGCCATTTTGGTAGTCCACGGCATCGCGCATGCTCGGTACAGCGCGGGTGAGGGTGGGGGTGTAGGGTAAAGGGATCGGGTGCAGGGATCAGGGGTTATAGGGTACTGTGAAAGGCTTATAGCGAGGGTGAGGAAGAGGGTGGGGTGAGGGAGCAGGGACAAGGGATCAGGTGTAGGGATCAGGAGTCATCATTACAGTGAGGATGAGGATGAGGGTCACCATGAGGGTGAGGGAACAGGGCCAAGGGGTCAGGTGCAGGGGATCAGGTTTTAGGGCTACAGTGAGGGTATAGATGAGGGTAATATGACACTACAGTGCCAAGGGATCAGGTGCAAGGGATCAGGGTTAGGGTTACGATTGGGGGTGTGTTCAGGTGCAAGGGATCAGGGTTAGGGTTACGATTGGGGGTGCGTTCAGGGGGCGTGGTCTAGGGTTCGGGTTGCAAAGGGGCGGGTCTGAGTCGTCAGGGGGCGTGGTCTAGGGTTCGGGTTGCGAAGGGGCCCAGGTGCAGTGAATAGGGGGGGTGGTGAGGAGGGGGTGTGTCGAGGGTTAGGGTTGTTACAGTAGCAATAGTAATGACAGTGCTTAGGATTAGGGGTAATTAGTATCACGAAGTCATTAGTGTTATTCAGATGCTTGGTATCATGAACGTTGTTTGTGTATATAGAATTGTTAGCTTATGCAGGGTAATCAGCATCACAGGGGTATTTGCATAATTAAGGTGATGATTGGCACAATTGTTGTAGTCAGCACAATTATGAGGTTGTTAGCATAATTGATATGATTACCCTAATTAGGGGTTGTTAGCATAATTAGGGCTTGTTGTTAGCATAATTAGGGGTTGGTATTGTAATTAAGATGATTAGCATAATTAGTGTTGTTAGCATAATTAGGGGTTGTTAGTATTAGGGGTTGTTAGCATAATTAGGGTTATTGGTGTAAACACAGTAATCAGCACTGTCAGGGCACTTAGCATAATCCATACCATTAGCATAAGGAAGAAGGTCCTTTGCAATATTGGGCTATTGTGATCATTAGCATTGTGAGGATGATTAAGTTATGAATGACTCTGTGGTTAGCATAGTTGGGGTTGATTCATTATCATCATTACAGTCATTTGCATAACCACTACAGTTACCATTTTCTTTCTTACAGGAACCTATGATTTTCATCCCTCTACAATTAAGACACTTCGCAGCAGGAGGGCAAGGACCTTCTTTAGCATAATTAAGACACTTTGCAGCATTAGGGCAAGGCCCTTCATCAGCATAATGAATGAAGATACCCACCCCCCAGGGATGACCATGACCATGTAATCAGCAATCAGCAGTACTAGAAGAGAATGACCCTGATCATAATGACCACAATTGTGGTCATTATTATGCCGCATAAGGTAAGAACAACAATGACTATACACATACATAGCAGAACAGACAGAACTCATACACCCAGGAGAACCACCACCACCACATCCAGGACAACTAACCCCAACCCTTTTCCCTGCCCCTAACCTTAACCAGATCCCGACCCCAATCCCACATCCCAACCCCACTCCCAGCCATTACCCTAATCCCAGCCCGAACCCCAATCCCAGCCCTAACCCCAATCCTGGCCCCAACCCCAATCCTGGCCCCAACAACCCCCATCCCAGCCCTAACCCCAATCCCAGCCCTAACCCTAATCACAGCCCTAACCCTAATCCCAGCCCTAACCCAATCCTGGCCCCAACAACCCCAATCCCAGCCCTAACCCCAATCCCAGCCCTAACCCTAATCACAGCCCTAACCCCAATCCGAGCCCCAACCCCAACCCTGGCCTCAACCCTAATCCTGGCCCCAACCCACTCCTGCCCCCAACCGTAGTCCTGGCCACAACCCTAATCCCAGCCGTAAC
>NW_028147553.1:570022-602522 GCF_008360975.1 Lichenostomus cassidix
ACATATATATACCCACACACATATATATATATACACACAGACATGTATATATACACACACACGTGTATATATTCACACACACATATATATACACACAGACATGTATATATACACACACACGTGTATATATTCACGCACACATATATATATACAGACATACAAATATATATACACATATATGTATATATACACAGATATGTATGTATAGACACAGAAATATATACACACACATGTATATACACACATA
The DNA here is from genome assembly GCF_008360975.1 of Lichenostomus cassidix. Lineage (NCBI taxonomy): Eukaryota > Metazoa > Chordata > Aves > Passeriformes > Meliphagidae > Lichenostomus > Lichenostomus cassidix. Next base: position 570,270 of record NW_028147553.1, read on the forward strand.
TGTATATATAGTTATGTATACATAAACAGACAGATATATACCCACACACATATATATATATATACAGACATGTATATATACACACAGACATATATACACACACAGACATACATATAGAGACACCTACATATATATACACATACATCTATATACACACACATATATGTACACATATATATATACTCACACATATGTATATACATAGAGATATGTATATATACACACATATGTATACATATAGAGACACAGATATACACAGATATACATATACACACACTCACACACACACATACATATATCCCGCGTTTCATTTGCGGGGCACTTTCTGCATTGAGGCACCGAATCGGTAGCCGAGGGAGGAGATGAGCATGGGGGACACAGTGGCAAGGTGTTCAGAGAGCATATGCAAAGGGGAGGCCCAAGCCATGCCATTTGGAGAAGGTGACCCAGGTAGCCAGCAGGCTTGAGGGAGTGGTGTGTAGCAAGTGGCAAGGAGGGAGAGGCTGGAAGGTGGTGGCTGAGCAGCAGGAGTGGCTCTTTGTTGCGTTTGATCCGCTTTTGTAAAATGAGTCCCGTGCCCTAATAGGCAATGCGTGAGAACAAAGCGCACGGAGTCAGACATGAGAGGCATCCGGGCCCGACCACGGCACCGGTAGGGAGAGGAGCAGACGGGCAAAGCGGTGGGAGATTGATTTTCCATGGGAGAGAGGTGGCCAGCTGTCAGTTAGCCATGGTGTTCGAAGAGGTTTGTGGCTTGCTGGAGGCCAGATGCAGGTGTTTGAGATGATTGTTAAATTTCGTTTGTCTTTCAGAGTGGTACCGTGAAGCGATTGGTTGCAGGGAAGTAATGATGGCAGGAAGTGGCACGTGGAAGAAATGTTGAGGGAGTAAAGGTGGGAATGGAAAGGTGAAGGATGTGAGAGGTGAGGTTTTGTTGTTGTGAGCGTGAGGGGTGAAAGGTCAAAGTGGCTTAGGAAGGGATCGGTGTGGTAAATGAAGAAGCGTCAGCGTGGCTTGAACGGCGCAAGCAAGGAGCTGCGATGGTGGCGTAAGCAAGGCGGCAAGGGTTTCGAGAGAGGATGTGAGTTTTGGAGAAGGCAAGAGGTGCATAAATGGAGTGTTTAGAAAAGTTTGGGAAGAGGGTTTTTTTGTTGTTAATCAGAGTGTGTTATAGTTGGTGAATGTATATGCAGTGTGTTTGGGGGTGTGTGTGTGTGTGAGTGAGATGTGTTAAGGCATGAAAGAAGGCCGAGTTTGCAAAGAGAAGCAAATGTGAGTAAAGAAGTATTTATTTTTTGGGATGGAGAGAGTTTGAAGGTGAAGTGTTTGTTTGTGCGTTGTAGGTGGAAAAATGCATTTTTGGCACCTTGGTGCCCTCAACCACCCCCTCCTAGCACCAGGTGCCGCTCCCGATTTTGGGCGCGCGCCGCGCGCGGCGCGGTGGATGCCGGGGGGCACACCGGGACGGCCCGTCCGGGCGGCGGCAGCCCCCCCGCCCTGCGGGGAGCTGCAGCGGCAGCCCCACCTGGGCTGCCCCCCCTCGCGGGGGGGCCCGCCTCTGTCGCCCCACCTTCTGGCACACGTGCCTCAGTTACGTTCCAGTGGGGGTAGGCGGGCCCGACGGGCTCCCGGACTACGGGGCCGTCACGCGCCTAGCGCACGCACGGGGTAGCCCGCGGTGGGATTCGAACCCCTGACGTGCAGAGATCCGGCTTAAGGCCATACCCACCGAGCCAGAGTGGCTCCTTAATTTTAAATCCTTTTTTTGGGGACATATCCTTTTGGCCGCACAATGACGTCAACAAAGCCCTGCCCACTACCCCGCCCCCGATTCTGCGTCCGTCACGGTACTCCACCCACTGCTCCGCCTGTCGTCCCTCCCTCGGCCCCGCCCCTGTCGGCGCCCTGCCCGGGACAAAGCCACGCCTCCGGTGGTCTCCACACCCCGCCCCTCGACGTCACGGGGCTCGGAACACAGCCACGGCCCTGCCGCTCCCCCTACCCCGCCCAAGAGCCCGCCCCTCGGTGCCCCCTCAGTCCGCCCTAAGCTACGCCTGCCTCCGCCCGCCCGTCGCTATGGCAACAGGGGAGCCGTTGCTTCTTTAGCGTTTTACTTTTTTCCCCATTTTTGGAGGTCCTTTGCTAGAGAATTTTCCTAAGGTTCAGTCCATGGTTTTTACATGCTTTCCCTCAACTGTATTAGCACAAATTATCATTCTCTCAAATCTTACTGGGTCTTTTAATCACTTTTTGAAAACACCATTTATGATTCTTGAAAACCAAAACATATTTTGGGGGATACTGCAGCACTAAAATATATACAGTTGTTTCTCCCAACTATGTCCATTTTGCTTATCTCATTGTACAGTATTTCCTAGGGGCTTCTACTGTGTATCGCTGGGGTTTTTTCACTTGTTTCGTGCCTGCATTCACTTCCGTGTGCATGTGTTACCCCATCCTGTGCTTTTGCAGGGATCACTTCTGCAGTCTTGGGGGTTTTTTTTCCACCTCTACACTACTGCCACGTGTTTACCAGTGTCACCCAATCTGCAGAAAAAAATGGAAAAACTCTGCAACAACATTTTCATGTTACACAGTCAAGGCATGACTTTATTTTGTTCCCAGCATGTACCACAGCAATCATCTCATCCCCCCATAGCCCGGGTGTGCAGAGACAACTATTCCAGAATACAGAGCTTTTACCCCGTTTCTCAGATAGTGCATACAGTAAAAGCCAATAGGAAAGCATTGCCTCAGTGTTCATTAGTCCAAAGTGGAACAAACTCCCCATATTTGGTGTCTCGTTGCACTCCAATGTCCTTGTCTGTCATGCTTATGACATTCTTCACTTGTTTTTAGCAGTCATTTCTGTGGGCCAGGATGTCTTCAGCCCTGCTGCAGGTGCTGTGGCCTAGCTGCTTGTGATATCCATCATGTCTTGTTGAGAACCACATGTTCCTGCTGGATGTTCTGTTCCCAGTGCTTGTCTTTCTGCTTATCTTTGGGGGTCAATCCCAAGCTCTTGCTATGCTGAATTCACCAGGCCTCATGTGGCACAACATTGCCCTGGAAGAAACCAAACATTTCTTTTCCCAGGGGAAACCCAAACCAAACCTTTGACTACAGTGACACAATATTTTTAACCCGATGATACATTTTGCAACAGTAGCAGTCAGTCATAACAATTTTCCTTCAGCAGCCTTTCATGTCATTTTGTTTTCTATATCTTTTGGAACAGAACAGATGCCATCTTTCCCTTCTCTATGCATGCCACATCACCACAATATCCTCGCCGGGATAGGCAACTCCAGCAGCAGCGAAACCCCACCATCCGGAAGAGAACACGACACACGTGTCAGTCATTTCCGCACGGCTCCGCACACGTGCTAGTCCGAGCGCCTGATGCCATGTCCTCCTGGGCCTCCTACCCACCAGCCGCCTGTTGAAGTCGTGACACAGCGGAGGGTTTCAGGCCTGCTCAGCCACAGCAACACATCAAAGTTTCACAGTATTCTACAAATTCTCAATCAGGTGCACTATCTCTTACCCACCCATGTCATCCCACCGCAACCACCCAGTCTAATACCTTCTAATCCATCTCCACGGCTTCTTCACACTTGCCTGCAGCAAAGGCTGTCTAACAGTGCATGCACTCCATACTCTGCAGAGTTCCAATTCCCCTCCAGGGATGGTCATCACACACTCGGCATTCTTCTTCACCCAAACATTCCTATGTCACTCCATCCACAAGTTTCTCTGAAGACACATACTTTGTATTGACATTCAGCCAGCTGCTGATTACGTCCAGGCAAAGTTCTTATGAAGTCATCTCAGCTTCTGCGAGAGGTGTGTACGCACAGAGGCCAAAGCCCGCGGCTGCACTCCAAGTCATCCGAGCCTCAGCACGCAGCAGGCCGAGAGGATACGCTCGCGGGAAGCGGGTTTGTACCCACCGTCCCCCCGCTCAGGGGGGAACGGGAGGCCTTTGCCTACATGCGGTCACCTCTGCTCGCAGGCCATAAACATCTACCCTCCGTGGCCCACGTGTGCAAACCTGAACCCACTGTCACATGCTATAACCGTGCCATTTTCATGTCACAGTTACCTTACAGGGTCTTTCAATGCCTTTGACATGCTGTGCAGTGCTAGGCCTTTCACTGCAGCACGGCATATATATGCACACAGCTGCAGCGTGCTGCAAGATGCTGCCCCTGCTTTGCCAGGGGGACAGGCCTGGCCATCGGCCCATGACTTCAGCCTATGTTAACCCACCTCAGGATGCCCCCGGGACGCACGGACCGCTGCTATCGCTTTGTCCCTGTTTGTTCCTGTGGCCCTACGTGTCCTTCCACTCCTCTTTTTCTCTCTGTCTCTCCTTGTGTCTGTCATAGCTACGAACAGATGCCACTCACAGCACACACCGTGTGAGGGTCTCCTTTGCACATCCATTCCTTCCCAGGTGTTTCTAGAGAACGTCCCAAGTTCCATCCTAAACACTACCTCGACACAGGAGGGTGCTGTAGAAGTGGACTCCTGTCACTTCCAGTCTGCCGTCTTGCATTTCAAAGCCATTGCCTACATAGCACCCTTTGTGCTCAGAATTGCACTTCTTTCCAACACCCACGTCCCATGTCTTACACGCGGCACTGACAACTCACAGGTGTCACAATTATTGCACCGAGCCTGTAAACACGACCTGCACAACTCTCCCTATGTGCACCCACTATCACTTTGTAGTTTTCCCTCTCTCTATCAAAACTATGCCTGAACAGGTGCCCAGATTCCAACTGCTCCGTGCTGGCTTCTCAGTAATACATGCCTCCTGCTCTGGCAAGTGCAACACTTTTGAAACATGACACATACCTTCTCATACCAGCATACTTAGCACAGCCAGAGTTGCATGCTCCCCCAGGACAGATTCTTCTCCATTTCTGCCTTGACCCTCACACCAGTGCCAGCCCATGGGGCTCCACATGGATGCAGTGTCCTTGCAATACAGGCAACCCTGAGAAACACACAAAGACTGTTGCTGCAGCCTGTACATCCCTGCACGTTCCTTGTCACCGAGACACTTCAAGGCACATTCTTTCCTCCAGCTTTTCCAAGCCTCTTCAACAATCCATAACCTCCTCACCGTCTCCTTCTATGTCCATTCACCTACTTCATCCTTGTCACCAGCCCACTCCCAGGCTTTCCTGTTCCATACTCCTCCTACTTCCTGACCCAAACCTCCACGTACAATTCTATTCCAGGGAGGGTTATCATGTACTCATCATTCTTCTTTACCAAAACATTCATATACACTTGTATCCACCAGTCTCCCTCAAGACAGCTACTTTGCACTGCCTGACCGACTGACCGACTGAAAGTCAGCCAGCCAGCCAGCCAGCCAGCCACCCAGCCAGCCAGCCAGCCAGCTATCTACCTACCTACCTACCTACCTACCTACCTAGCTGATGACATCCAGGGAAAATTCTTCCTCATTCATCTCACTTTCTGGAAGATGTCAAACCCTGCAGCTGTACTCCAAATGTTCCAAGCTTCAGCATGCACCTAGCAAGGAGGATATGCATTGTACCCACTGTCCCCCAGCTCAGGGGGGAATGGGAGGCCTCTGCCTACATGCTGTCACCTCTGCTGCCAGGCCATAAACATGGCCTCCTTGGCCCACCTGTGCAAACCCTCATCCAGCCCCATGTGCCATAAAGAAAACATTTTCATGTCACAGTTACCTTACAGGGCCTTTCAATGCATTCCACATGCTTTACAGTGCAGCAATGCATGTATATGCACACATCTGGAGCCTGCTGTAAGATGCTGACGCTGCTTTGCCAGGGGGACAGGCCTGGCCATCGGCCCATGACTTCAGTCTATATTAACTCACCTCAGGATGCCCCTGGCACCCTATGGACCGCTCCTATTGCTGTGTCCCTGTTCGTTCCTGTGGCCCTACCTGTCCCTCCTGTCCTCTTTTTCCCTTCCTCTCTGTCCTTGTGTGTTTCAAACCTAAGACCAGATGCCAGTGACAGGACACACCGTGGGAGGGTCTGCTTTGCACATCCATTCCTTCCCAGGTATTTCTAGAGAACGTCCCAAGTTCCATCAGAAACAGTACCTCGACACCAGAGGGCGCTGTAGGAGTGGATTTCCATCACTTTTGGGCCTGCCGTCCTGCATTTCAAAGCCCTTGCCTTCGTAGCAGCCTTTCTGCTCAGAACTGCAATTCTTTGCAACACCCACGTCTTACACATGTCTTACCGTGTCTTACACATGCCACTTACACCTTCCAGGTCTCACAATTACTGCAGTGAGCCTGTAAACACGACCTGTACAAGTCTCCCCATGTGCATACAGTATCCCTCTCCCTATGTGCACACAGTATCTCTTTGTACTTTTCTCTTTCACTCTCCAATCTATGCCTGAGCATGTAGCAACATTCAAGTGCTCCATGCTCGCTTCTCAGGAATCCATGCCTCCTGCTGTGGCAAGTGCAACACTTTTGAAACGCGACACATACCTTCTCATATCAGCATACTTAGGACAGCCAGAGCTACATGCTCCCCCCGGACAGATTCTTCTCCATTTCTGCCTTGACACTCAAACCACGTGCCAGCCCATGGAGCTCCACACGGATGTAGTGCCCTTGTCATACAGGCAACCTGGTGAAACACAGAAATACTGTTGCTGCAACCTGTACATCTCTGCTTGTTCCCTGTTACAGAGACACTTCAAGGTACATTCTTTCCTACAGCTTTTGCAACACTTCTCTACCATCCATAACCTGCTCAGTGCCTCCTTCTATGCCCATTCACCTACTTCATCCTTGTCACCAACCCACTGCCAGGCTTTCCTGTTCCATACTCCTCCTACTTCCTGACCCAAAAATCCACGTAGCATTCCATTCCAGGGAGGGTTATCACATAGTCATCATTCGTCTTCACCTAAGCATTCATATCCACCTGTATCCACCAGTCTTCCTCAAGACAGCTACTTGGCACTTACTCACTCACGGACAGACAGTGAGCCAGCCACCTACCTACCTACCTACCTAGCTAGCTAGCTAGCTAGCTGATCACATGTAGGGAAAATCATTCCTCATTCATGTCACCTTCTGTGAGAGGTCCAAGCCTGCAGCTGCACTCCAAATGGTCCAAGCTTCAGCGTGCACCGAGCAAAGAGGATCTGCTTGCAGGAAGTAGGTTTGTACCCACTGTCCCCCAGCTGAGGGGGGAACAGGAGGCCTTTGCCTACATGCTGTCATGTCTGCTGCCAGGCCATAAATATCTACCCTCCTTGGCCCACCCGTGCAAATCCTCATCCAGCCCCACATGCCATAAACATACCATTTGCATGTCACAGTTACCTTTCAGGGTCTTTCAATGCATTCCACATGCTGTGCAGTGCTAGGCCTTGCCCTGCAGCAATGCATGTATGTCCACACATCTGCAGCCTGCGGCAAGACGCTGCCCCTGCTTTGCCAGGGGGACAGGCCTGGCCATCGACCCATGACTTCAGGCTACATTAACCCACCTTGGGATGGCCCCGGGACCTATGGACCGCTCACATTGCATTGTCCCTGTTTGTTCCTGTGGCCCGACCTGTCCCTCCGCTCTTCTTTTTCTCTTCCTCTCTCTCCTTGTGTCTTTCAAACCTAAGACCAGATGCCACTGACAGGACACACCGTGTGAGGGTCTCCTTTGCACATCCATTCCTTCCCAGGTATTTGTAGAGAACGTCCCAAGTTCCATCCTAAACACTACCTCGACACCAGAGGGCGCTGTAGGAGTGGATTTCCATCACTTTTGGGCCTGCCGTCCTGCATTTCAAAGCCCTTGCCTTCGTAGCAGCCTTTCTGCTCATAACTGCAATTCTTTGCAACATCGACCTCCTAGACATGTCTTACCGTGTCTTACTCATGCCACTTAGACCTCCCAGGTCTCACAATTACTGCAGTGAGCCTGTAAACACGACCTGTACAACTCTCCCTATGTGCATACAGTATCCCTCCCCCTATGTGCACACAGTATCTCTTTGTACTTTTCTCTTTCACTCTCCAATCTATGCCTCAACATGTAGCAAAATTCAACTGCTCTATGCTTGCTACTCAGGAATACATGCCTCCTGCTCTGGCAAGTGCAACACTTTTGAAACGTGATACATACCTTCTCATATCAGCATACTTAGGACAGCCAGAGCTACATGCTCCCCGAGGACAGATTCTTTGCCATTTCCGCCTTGACAATCACACCGAGTGGCAGCCCATGGAGCTCCACATGGATGTAGCGTCCTTGCAATACAGGCAACCCTGTGAAACACAGAAAGGCTGTTACTGCAACCTGTACATCCCTGCGCGTTCCTTGTCACCGAGACAGTTCAAGACATGTTCTTTCCTCCAGCTTTTCCAAGCCTCTTCTACAATGCATAACCCCATCAGTGCCTTCTTCTAAGCCCATGCAGCTACTTCATCCTTGTCACTTACCTGCTCCCAGGCTTTCTTGTTCTATACTCCTCCTACTTCCTGACCCAAACCTCCACGTACCATTCCATTCCAGGGAGGGTTATCATGCACTCATTCTTCTTCAGCAAAACATTCATATACACCTCTGTTTACCAGTCTCCCTTAAGACAGCTACTTTGCTGTGACTGACTGACTGACTGACTGACTGACAGACAGCCAGCCAGCCTGCCAGCCAGCCAGCCAGCCAGCCAGCCAGCTAGCTAGCTAGCTAGGTAGCCAGCCAGCCAGCCAGCCAGCCAGCCAGCCAGCTAGCTAGCTAGGTAGCCAGCCAGCCAGCCAGCCAGCCAGCCAGCCAGCCAGCTAGCTAGCTAGCTATCTGATCAAATCCAGGGAAAATTATTCCTCAGTTATCTCACCTTCTGCAAGAGGTCAAAGCCTGCAGCTGCACTCCAAGCTGTGGAAGCCTCAGCATGCAGCAGGTCCAGAGGATACCCTTGCAGGAAGCAGGTTAGTACCCACTGTCCCCCAGGACAGGGGGGAACAGGAGGCCTTTGCCTACATGCTGTCATCTGTGCTTACAGGCCATAAACATCTACCCTCTGTGGCCCACGTGTGCAAACCCTCATCCAGCCCCACATGCTACACACATGCCATTTTCATGTCACAGTTACCTTACAGGGTCTTTTTATGCATTCCACATGCTGTGCAGTGCTAGGCCTTTCATGGCAGCACTGCATATAAATCCACAGATCTGCAGCCTACTGCAAGATGCTGCCCCTGCTTTGCCAGGGTGACAGGCCTGGCCATCGGCCCAAGACTTCGGGCTATATTAAGCCACCTCAGGATGCCCCCGGGACCTATGGACCGCTCCTGTTGCTGTGTCTGTGTTCGTTCCTGTGGCCCTACCTGTCCCTCCTCTCCTCTTTTTCCCTTCCTCTCTGTCCTCGTGTCTTTCAAATCTAAGACCACATGCCATTGACAGGACACAACATGTGAGGGTCTCCTTTGCACATCCACTCCTTTCCAGTTATTTATAGAGAACGTCACAAGTTCCATCCTAAACAGTACCTCGACACCAGAGGGCGCTGTAGGAGTGGATTTCCATCACTTTTGGGCCTGCCGTGCTGCATTTCAAAGCCATTGCCTTTGTAGCAGCCTTTCTGCTCAGAACTGCAATTCTTTGCAACACCCACGTCTTACACATGTCTTACCGTGTCTTACACATGCCACTCACACCTCACAGGTCTCACAATTACTGCAGTGAGCCTGTAAACACGACCTGTACAAGTCTCCCCATGTGCATACAGTATCACTCTTCCTATGTGCACACAGTATGTCTTTGTACTTTTCTCTTTCACTCTCTAATCTATGCCTGAGCATGTAGCAAAATTCAAGTGCTCCATGCTTGCTTCTCAGGAATGCATGCCTCCTGCTCTGGCAAGTGCAACACTTTTGAAATGTGACACATACCTTCTCATATCAGCATAGTTAGGACAGCCAGAGCTGCACGCTCCCCGAGGACAGATTCTTCTCCATTTTAGCCTTCACACTCAAACCACGTGCCAGCCCATGGAGCTCCACACGCATGTAGTGCCCTTGTCATACAGGGAACCTGGTGAAACACAGAAATACTGTTGCTGCAAGCTGTACATCCCTGCATGTTCCTTGTCACAGAGACACTTCAAGCCACATTCTTTCCTCCAGCTTTTGCAACACTTCTCTACCATCCATAACCCCCTCAGTGCCTCCTTCTATGCCCATTCACCTACTTCATCCTTGTCACCAACCCACTGCCAGGCTTTCCTGTTCCATACTCCTCCTACTTCCTGACCCAAAAATCCACGTCCAATTCCATTCCAGGGAGGGTTATCACGTAGTCATCATTCGTCTTCACCTAAACACTCATATCCACCTGTATCCACCAGTCTTCCTCAAGACAGCTACTTTGCACTTACTCACTCACGGACAGACAGTGAGCCAGCCACCTACCTAGCTAGCTACCTAGCTAGCTAGCTAGCTGATCACATCCAGGGAAAATTATTCCTCATTCATGTCACCTTCTGTGAGAGGTCCAAGCCTGGAGCTGCACTCCAAATGGTCCAAGCTTCAGCGTGCACCGAGCAAAGAGGATCTGCTTGCAGGAAGTAGGTTTGTACCCAAAGTCCCCCAGCTCAGGGGGGAACAGGAGTCCTTTGCCTACATGCTGTCACGTCTGCTGCCAGGCCATAAACATCTACCCTCCTTGGCCCACCTGTGCAAATCCCCATCCAGTCCCACATGCCATAATCATACCATTTGCATGTCACAGTTACCTTACAGGGTGTTTCAATGCATTCCACACGCTGTGCAGTGCTAGGCCTTGCACCGCAGCAATGCATGTATATCCACACATCTGCAGCCTGCTGCAAGACGCTGCCCCTGCTTTGCCAGGGGGACAGGCCTGGCCATCGACCCATGACTTCAGGCTACATTAACCCACCTCAGGATGTCCCTGGGACCTTTGGACCACTCCTATTGCTTTGTCCCTGTTTGTTCCTGTGGCCCTATGTCAGAGACTGAAATAGTTCATGCCTCAAACATTGATATAAAGTTTTGCTCATTATAACAAAAAGTGTATAAAGAAGCTACAATCACAGAAACTTCCCTGAAGATACCTGACTGGGACTTTGGACTGAGTCAAACTGCTAAGATTAGATAAAGGGAAACCTATTGTTCAATCATCTCAAGCTGAGGGAAAGGTATGCATACACAAAGGCCAAAGCCACCAGCTGTGCTGAGAATCATCCCTGGCTGAGTTTGGGGTGGGGGCAGAGCACAGCTCACAGAAGCCAGGTTTACACAGACTGGCCCAGCTGTGGAAGCCCCAGCCTCACTGGCTACATCCACGGGACTTTCACGTGAGAGGCAGCCGAGGGGGAGTCACAATCTATCAAACACCCCCCCCAGAGTGCTAGGCTTTGCACCACAGGACTGCAGGTGATGCAAGCAGAGTCTGCGGCTAGAGACTGCCCCCTCCCGCGGGGGGACATGCCTGGATATTGCCCCTGGCCTGAGTGTATATTAACCCATGGCATTCTGTGCTTTTTGGGGGGACCACCACCACCACCGAGAAGATCGGCCGGAGAGGATCAACGCAACATCTTTGGGATCCACGGATGGTGATATTTTCTCTTTCCCTCTTTCTGTCCCCCCCACCTCTTTTCTTACTTCTCTTTTTCTCTCTTTTCTTCTCTCTCTCTCATATTTTCTCTCAAATAAAACTCATACTATTGACTGGCATATGGTCTCGTTTGTACCTTAATTCGGGCAGAGGTCTTTCTAAAGAACCTTAATAATTGGATCATAACACCCTACCTGTCCCTCCTCTCTTTTTTTTCTCTTCCTCTCTGTCCTTGTGTCTTTCAAACCTAAGACCAGATGCCAGTGACAGGACACAGCGTGTGAGCATCTCCTTTGCACATCCATTCCTTCCCAGGTATTTCTAGAGAACGTCCCAAGTTCCATCCTAAACACTACCTCGACACCAGAGGGCGCTGTAGGAGTGGATTTCCATCACTTTTGGGCCTGCCGTCCTGCATTTCAAAGCCCTTGCCTTCGTAGCACCCTTTCTGCTCAGAACTCCAAGTCTTTGCAACTTAGACCTCCTAGACATGTCTTACTGTGTCTTACACATGCCACTTAGACCTCACAGGTCTCACAATTACTGCAGTGAGCCTGTAAACACGACCTGTACAACTCTCCCTATGTGCATACAGTATCCCTCCCCCTATGTGCACACAGTATCTCTTTGTACTTTTCTCTTTCACTGTCCAATCTATGCCTCAACATGTAGCAAAATTCAACTGCTCTATGCTTGCTACTCAGGAATCCATGCCTCCTGCTCTGGCAAGTGCAACACTTTTGAAACGTGATACATACCTTCTCATATCAGCAGACTTAGGACAGCCAGAGCTACATGCTCCCCGAGGACAGATTCTTTGCCATTTCCGCCTTGACAATCACACCGAGTGGCAGCCCATGGAGCTCCACATGGATGTAGCGTCCTTGCAATACAGGCAACCCTGTGAAACACACAAAGGCTGTTACTGCAACCTGTACATCCCTGCGCGTTCCTTGTCACCAAGACAGTTCAAGACATGTTCTTTCCTACAGCTTTTGCAAGCCTCTTCTACAATGCATAACCCCATCCGTGCCTTCTTCTAAGCCCATGCAGCTACTTCATCCTTGTCACTTACCTGCTCCCAGGCTTTCTTGTTCTATACTCCTCCTACTTCCTGACCCAAACCTCCATGTACCATTCCATTCCAGGGAGGGTTATCATGTACTCATTCTTCTTCAGCAAAACATTCATATACACCTCTATTTACCAGTCTCCCTTAAGACAGCTACTTTGCTGTGACTGACTGACAGACTGACTGACTGACAGCCAGCCAGCCAGCCTGCCAGCCAGCCAGCCAGCCAGCCAGCCAACCAACCAACCAGCCAGCCAGCCAGCCAGCTAGCTAGCTAGGTAGCCAGCCAGCCAGCCAGCCAGCCAGCCAGCTAGCTAGCTAGCTAGGTAGCCAGCCAGCCAGCCAGCCAGCCAGCCAGCTAGCTAGCTATCTGATCAAATCCAGGGAAAATTATTCCTCAGTTATCTCACCTTCTGCAAGAGGTCAAAGCCTGCAGCTGCACTCCAAGCTGTGGAAGCCTCAGCATGCAGCAGGTCCAGAGGATACCCTTGCAGGAAGCAGGTTAGTACCCACTGTCCCCCAGCTGAGGGGGGAACAGGAGGCCTTTGCCTACATGCTGTCATCTGTGCTTACAGGCCATAAACATCTATCCTCCCTGGCCCACGTGTGCAAGCCCTCATCCAGCCCCACATGCTACACACATGCCATTTTCATGTCACAGTTACCTTACAGGGTCTTTTTATGCATTCCACATGCTGTGCAGTGCTAGGCCTTTCATGGCAGCACTGCATATAAATCCACAGATCTGCAGCCTACTGCAAGATGCTGACCCTGCTTTGCCAGGGTGACAGGCCTGGCCATTGGCCCAAGACTTTGGGCTATATTAAGCCACCTCAGGATGCCCCTGGGACCTATGGACCGCTCCTGTTGCTGTGTCTGTGTTCGTTCCTGTGGCCCTACCTGTCCCTCCTCTCCTCTTTTTCCCTTCCTCTCTGTCCTCGTGTCTTTCAAATGTAAGACCACATGCCATTGACAGGACACAACATGTGAGGGTCTCCTTTGCACATCCACTCCTTTCCAGTTATTTATAGAGAACGTCCCAAGTTCCATCAGAAACAGTACCTCGACACCAGAGGGCGCTGTAGGAGTGGATTTCCATCCCTTTTGGGCCTGCCGTCCTGCATTTCAAAGCCCTTGCCTTTGTAGCACCCTTTGTGCTCAGAACTGCAATTCTTTGGAACACCCACGTCTTACACATGTCTTACCGTGTCTTACACATGCCACTCACACCTCACAGGTCTCACAATTACTGCAGTGAGCCTGTAAACACGACCTGTACAACTCTTCCTACGTGCATACAGTATCACTCTCCCTATGTGCACACAGTATCTCTTTGTACTTTTTCCTGTCTCTGTCAAAACTATGCCTGAACATGTAGCAAAATTCAAGTGTTCCATGCTTGCTTCTCAGGAATGCATGCCTCCTGCTCTGGCAAGTGCAACACTTTTGAAACGTGACACATACCTTCTCATATCAGCAGACTTTGGAAAGCCAGAGCTGCACGCTTCCCCAGGACAGATTCTTCTCCATTTTTGCCTTGATACTCCAACCACGTGCCAGCCCATGGAGCTCCACATGCATGTAGTGTCCTTGTAATACAGGCAACGTGGTGAAACACAGAAATACTGTTACTGCAACCTGTACATCCCTGCCCGTATCCTGTCACCGAGACAGTTCAAGACATGTTCTTTCCTACAGCTTTTGCAAGCCTCTTCTACAATCCATAACCCCATCTGTGCCTTCTTCTAAGCCCATACACCTACTTCATCCTTCTCACTTACCTGCTCCCAGGCTTTCTTGTTCCATACTCCTCGTACTTCCTGACCGAAACCTCCACGTACAATTCCATTCCAGGGAGGGTTATCACGTACTCATCATTCTTCTTCACCAAAACATTCATATACACCTCTATTCACCAGTCTCCCTTAAGACAGCTACTTTGCTGTGACTGACTGACTGACTGACTGACAGCCAGCCAGCCAGCCAGCCAACCCACCAGCCAACCAACCAGCCAGCCAACCAATCAGCCAACCAGCTAGCTAGCTAGCTAGCCAGCCAGCCAGCCAGCTAGCCACCTAGCTAGCTAGCTAGCTAGGTAGCCAGCCACCTAGCTACCTAGCTAGCTAGGTAGCCAGCCACCTAGCTACCTAGGTAGGTAGGTAGGTAGGTAGGTAGGTAGGTAGCCAGCCACCTAGCTACCTAGCTAGCTAGGTAGCCAGCCACCTAGTTACCTAGGTAGGTAGGTAGGTAGGTAGGTAGGTAGGTAGCCAGCCACCTAGCTACCTAGCTAGCTAGGTAGCCAGCCACCTAGTTACCTAGGTAGGTAGGTAGGTAGGTAGGTAGGTAGGTAGCCAGCCACCTAGCTACCTAGCTAGCTAGGTAGCCAGCCACCTAGTTACCTAGGTAGGTAGGTAGGTAGGTAGGTAGGTAGGTAGCCAGCCACCTAGCTACCTAGCTAGCTAGGTAGCCAGCCACCTAGTTACCTAGGTAGGTAGGTAGGTAGGTAGGTAGGTAGGTAGCCAGCCAGCCAGCCAGCCAGCCAGCCAGCCACCTACCTACCTACCTACCTAGCTAGCTAGCTAATCAAATCCAGGGAAAATCATTCCTCAGTCATCTCACCTTCTGCAAGAGGTCAAAGCCTGCAGCTGCACTCCAAGCTGTTGAAGCCTCAGCATGCAGCAGGTCCAGAGGATACCCTTGCAGGAAGCAGGTTTCTACCCACTGTCCCCCAGCTCAGGGGGGAACAGGAGGCCTTTGCCTACATGCTGTCATCTGTGCTTACAGGCCATAAACATCTACCCTCCCTGGCCCACCTGTGCAAATCTTCATGCATCCCCCCATGCCATAATCATGCCATTTTCATGTCACAGTTACCTTACAGGGTCTTTCAATGCCTTCTACATGCTCTGCAGTGATAGGCCTTTCACTGCAGCATGGCATATATATCCACACAGCTGCAGCCTGCTGCAAGATGCTGACCCTGCTTTGCTAGGGGGACAGGCCTGGCCATCGGCCCATGACTTCGGGCTATATTAACCTACCTCAGGATGCTCCTGGGACCCATGGACCGCTCACATTGCTTTGTGCTTGTGCCTTATACCTACTAACAAATGACAGTGAGAGGACACACTGTCTGAGCATCTCCTTTGCATATTCATTCGTGCACTGCTATTTCTACAGAATGTCACACATTCCATTAATACAACTATCTACACACAGGAGGACACTGTAGGAGTGGACTTAGTTGCAGCCTGCCGTGTTGCATTTGAAAGCCATTTCCATCATAGCAGTCTTTCTGTTCAGAACTCCAATTCTTTCCAACACCTACCTCCCATGTCGTACCCATGGCACTTAAAAATCACAGGTGTCATCTCACAAGTGCAGCACCCAGCCTGTCAACACACCTCGCACAATTCTCTAGATGCGCACAGAGGATCTCTTTGCACTTCTCACTTTCACTCTCAAATCTCTGCCTCAGCACGTACAATACCTCAACCCCTCCACTTTTGCTTCTCAGCAATGCATGCCTCCTACTATGGCAACTGCAACACTTCTGAAATACAACACATACCTTCCCATATCCACATCTGTAGGACAGCCACAGCTGCATGCTCCAAGAGGACACATTCTTCTCCATTTCTGTCTTCACCGTCACACCCAGTGCCAGCAGATGTAGCTCCACACGGACGCAGCAGCATTGCGACACAGGCAGCCCTGTGAAACACACAAATCCCATCACTGACACCGTCCATCCCTGCCCATCCCTGTCAGCGAGACATTTAAGGCCGCCGTCTTTCCTACAGCTTTTCCAACACAGTTATACAATCATGAATCCCCTCATTGCCCCCTTCTGTATCATTTCACATACTTCATCTTTCTCACTAAGCCACTCCGTGGGTCTCTTGTGACATACTCACAATATGTAGTGGCCCAAACATCCACATAGCATTCCATTTCAGGGATAATTGTCACACATTGCTTGTCCTTGCCCAGCAAACATCCATACATCACTCCATCCACAAGGCTCCCTGCACACAGCCGCTTTGCAGGGACAATGGGCCCTCTCATGACACGCATGGAAAATTATTCCTAGGTCATCTCACCTTCTGGGACAGGTGTGTATGCACTAAGACCTAAGCCAGCAGCTGCACAGCAAATCCACTAGGCCTCAGTATGCAGCGGGCGAGGAGGATACGTCGCAGGAACCGGGTTCGTACACACCGTCCCGCAGCTCAGGGCGGAACGGGAGGCCTCGGGGTACGTGCGGTAAGCTGCGGTCTCACGCAATACACAAGCATCCTCTTTGGCCCACCCGTGCAAAGCCTCACCCAGCCGCACATGAACTAACCGTGCCATTTTCACGTCACAGGCACCTTACAGGCTGTTTCTACTCATTAGGGGCCCTGCACAGTGCTAGGCCACATACCACAGCAGTGCATATAAAGCAAGAGATGTGGAGCCTGCTGCAACTCACCGACCCCACTCGCCCAGGGGGACAGGCCTGGGCACACTCCCGTCGCTTCAGGGTCTATGAATTGATGTCACGATGCTGCGGTGACTCACGCAGTGCGATAAAGCTTTGTTCCTGTCCCTGGCTGTGCGGCCATCTGTTGTTCCAGCGCTCCTTTTCTCTCCTCTTTTGCTCCTTGTGTCTCATACCTATGAGAAATCAAAGGGAGAGGACACACAGTCTGAAGGTGTCCTTTGCCCCTCATTTCATTCTGACCCTTGTCATTTTCATGACCAGCAGTATGGAAACACAACAGGCTACCTGATGAGTGCACTCATGTCACATCCAGCCCGATCCCTTGCATTTCAAAGCCATTTCCTTCGTAACACTTTGTCCGCACAGAACTGCATTCCCTTCAGGCACCTGCCTCCGATCTCTTAGACATGTCACTTGCAACTCACAGGTGTCACAATTTTTGCATCCAGCTGGTACATGCACCCTGCATAGTTTTCTGTATGCACACTGAATATCTCTTGGCACCTCTCTATTTCACTTCCAAACCTCTGCCCCTACATGTATGAGAACTCAGGTGCTCTGTGTTTGTTTCTCACCAATACATACCTTCTGCTATGTATACTATGACACTCTTGAAATACCAAACATACCTTCCCATATCCACATCAGAGGACATCCCGATGTGAAGGCTCCAGCAGGGCACTTTCTTCTAAATGTCTGCCTTCACAATCCCACATGTGCCAGCACATGTTGCTCCATATGGATGCATTACCCTTGCAATGCAGGCAGCCCTGTGAAACACACAAATACCGTCAGTGACCCTGTACATCCCTTTCCATACCTGTCAGCAAGACATGTCAAGCTGCCTTCTTTCCTAAAGATTCTACAACAGTCTTATACAATCAGGAACCCCCTCATCGCCCCCTTCTCTGTCATTTGACAGACTTGATCTTTCTCACTAAGCCACTCACGGTCTTTTTTGCTATGTAATCATAGTATGTACTGACCTGAATACCCACATACCATTCCATTTCAGGGATTGTTGTCACACATTCATCCTCCTTCCTCACTCCATCATTCCTCTAGATCTCCATCCACAGGCCTCCCTCAAGACAGATACTTTGCACTGACAGTCAGCCACCTTGTTATATTCACGGAGAATTACTTCTCAGCCATCTCACCGTCTGGGACAGGCGTGTATGCAATAATGCCAAAGCCCGCAAACCCCCTCTGAATTGTCCAAGCTTCAGCATGCAGCGGGCGAACAGTACACGCTCGCAGGATCCAGGCTCGTACATGCTGGCAGGAGCTAGGTTTGTACATACTCTCCCTCACCTCAGGGGGAAGCAGGAGGCCTTCGGGACCTGCCGTAAGCTCCGCTCACGTGCCACAAACATCTATCCTCTTTGTCTCAGCTGTGGGAAGCATCACCCACCCTTATATGACATAAGCTTGCCATTTCCTATGTCACAGGCACCTTACAGGGCGTTTCCACGCATTCCACACTCTCCGCACTGCTAGGCCACGTACCACAGCAGTGCATATCGAGCAACAGATGCTGAGCCTGCTGCCACACACTGAGCCCACTTTCCCAGGGGGACAACTCCGGCCACCGTCCCGTGGCTACGGGGTCCATTACCTGACGTCACGGTGCCCTCAGGACCCACGCAGTGCTGCCGTAGCTCTGTGAGCCTTTCTGTGCAGGCACGTCTTCTCTTTTCCACTCTCTTTTTTTTTCTTTCCTGGCGTCTTTTTCTCTCTCCTCACGTCTCATACCTAGAAAGAAATATAAGTGAGAGGACACACTGTGCGAGGGTATCCTCTGCACGTTTTCACTTTCATCACGACCCCTGTGTGAACACTTCAGGCCACTGTAGGAGTGCAGTCACCCCACTTGCAGCCTGCTACCTGGCATTTCAAGGCCATCGCCTTTGTAGCACTTGTTCCCCACCGAACTGCCACGCTTTCCAGTAGCTTCCTCCCACGTCTCGCACACGTCACTTACCACTCACAGGTGCCACAGTTACTGCACCAAGCTTGTAAACACGCTGTGCACAACGATCTGTATGCACACACGTATCTCTTGGCACTTATCCATCTCACTACCAAATGCCTGCCTAAACAGGCATGAAAGCAAAAATGCTCCACATCTGCTTCTCAGCAACACATACCATGCAGTACGGCAACTCTGACACGTTTTAAACATGACACATACCTTCCCTTATCCACGTTCAGAGGACAGGCAGAGGTGAAGGCTCCAGCAGGACACTTTCTTCTCCACATCTGCCTTGACAATCACGCCCAGTGCCAGCAGATGTAGCTCCACACGGATGCAGTAGCCTCGCAATGAAGGCAGCCCTGTGAAACACACGAATACAGTCACCGAAAGATCCACATGAAATACACGTCAAATTCCACTCTAGGGATTTCTGTCATAGACTCATAAATCTTTCTCAACCAAACATCCATATACAAGTCCATCCAAAAGGCTCCCTGCACACAGCTGCTTTGCACTGACAGTCAGGCAGCACATTACAAGCATGAAAAATTATTCCTAGGTCATCTCACCTTGTGGGACAGCTGTGTATGTATGCACTTAAATCAAAGCCAGCAGGTCCACTTCAAATCTTCCAGGCCTCAGTATGCAGCGGGCGAAGAGGATATGCCCGCAGGAAGCAGGTTTGTACACAGCGTCCAGCAGCTCAGGGGGGAACGGGAGCCCTCGGGATACACGTGATAAGCTCCCGTCTCACGCAGGCCACAGCTATCCTCTTTGGCCCACCTGTGGAAAGCGTCCCCCAGCCCACAGTCCTCAGCCACGCCATTTTCCCGTCACAGTTACCTAGCAGCATTTCCGGACGCATCGCACAGTCTCCGCAGGCCTAGGCCTGGCACCACAGCACCGCATTCGCATCGGCACATCTGGAGCCCGCCGCGAGACACCGACCCAGTTTTACCAGGGGGACAGGCCCGGGCATCGGCGCACGCCTTCCCCGAAGGAATGAACCCACATCACAACGCCTGCCGGGAACCACGGCCCGGTCATATGCTCTGTCGCTGTCCTGTTATGTGCCCCTACCTGTCCTTCCAATCTTCTTTTCCTCTCTTCTCTTCTCTCTCTCTCTCTCTCTCTCCTTCTGTCTCTTGTACCTACTGACAGGTGACAGTGACAGGACCCACCGCCTGAGTATGTGTTCTCCACATCATTTCCTTCACAGGCATTTATACAAAACGTTATAAGCTCCTTCATAAACGGTACCTGCGCACAACGGGACGCCATAGGAGCGGACTCACCTCCCTTCCAGGCTGCCGTGTTGCATTTCTAAGCCATTCCCCTCGGAGAACTTTGTGACTTTCAAAGAAACCTGTCTAGGAGAGAAACAGTAAAAAACTGAGCTGTCTGCTACATCTGCATACCATTACCAGGCACTTGAACAGCAAGGAAGTGCCCAAACCAGGAAACAATGACTTCATTCTTACCCCTGTGTGCCTACTTACCATCTTTGACAAGTACAAACATTCACTTAGCCCCCGCAGTCACGTACAAACCTGATGGTTCTTACCTGCTTTGGTTTTCCACCTTCATTTCAATGCTTTGCTCCTCATGTACAGCTAGTTCCACCTTTTTTTGTCCGGTTCCATGCGCTTTTGGTTTGTTTGCTCAATGTCTTTTCCTTTTCCTCTGCCATGGTGCCTTTATTTCAATTTTAATTTTTTTTTTTTTTTTTTTTTTTTAAAGGGAGCATGCCACCTCGGGTGCATCTCTGTTCCCTAGCATCCGTGCTTTTCCCTTTTTTCCTGTCTTTTTTTTTTTTCCCATTACCAAATTATATATATTTCTACATATAATATATATTATCAATAAAATGTATATATACTATGCAAGACATCAGACATATAGTAACATATACAAATATATGAATTCCATTATATACCATATATATTATATGTATAATATCTAACATACATTCCATATATTTCATATATAGCACATATGATATAGCCAATACAGATAATATATATTACCTACTACACATTTTATAGCCAAATATGATATGTATAATATCTATATTTCATATATCCACATAAAATACATAACATTGATGTAACATACATATACTAGATATATTATTATACTCAGCTGCTGCTTACCGGGTTGCTGCTCTTCAGGCACCTGTCTGCAGGTGTTTCTGGGGGTGGTGATGCTCATCAGGCAACCGTCTGCAGGTGTTTCTGGGGGTGGTGATGCTCATCAGGTAACCATCTCCAGGTGTTTCTGGGGGTGGTGATGCTCATCAGCCGAACAGCTCGTACATCTGTGCGAAAGTCCAGAAGCCATACCTACTGTTCCAAAAACTGCATTTTTCTGAAAGGAGCGACTATTCCATCTCAAGGTCCTGGTAAACACACCGAAAGCACCAGAGCCCACACAACAGGGCTACGCACTCTCTCGTCCCGGCAGCAGCCGCTCCACCTGCACAGCGTCCCGGCTCAGGCTCCACCCGAGCGCCCCGAACAGCGGCACCAGCCACGCCTCGCGGTGGCCGGCCGCTGCAGGTCCTCTACTCCCTGCCCGTTCCATCGTCCCCGACGTTGCTGTATGTGTGTGCCACTCAGTGTGGAGCACGTGCTGTTTTCCAGTATCTCCTTCTTACCTGCCTAGGCGCCGCGCTGACCGGACAGCCCCCACAGCCCGCAGTCAGTCCGTGCCGCAGACACCCGAGCAGCCGGGCCGCGAGCGCGCAGGACCCGGTGCGGGGACGCGGCCGCCGCCGTCGGTGCCCCCCCCGTCCCGTTCCCGGCGCGGGGACGCTGCCGCCGCCGCCCGCGCCCCCCCCCCTTCCCGGCGCCAGGACGCGGCCGCGGCCGGCGTGGCCCCCCCCCCCAGATTCCCGGCACGGGGATGCAGCTCAGGCTGGCCGTCCCCATTTCCTTTGCGCCGCAAACAAACTGCTGCCGCCGCCGGGACATCCACCTCCCCTCCCCGGAGACGCAGCCCGGGCGGGCGGGTCCCCCACCACTGTCTATCGGCGGCGGCGAGTGCTGCTGCCGCCGCTGCCGCCGCTGCCGCCGCCCCCCCCCCCTCGGCGGCAGGCGCCGCCGCTCCCCCGGCGACTCAGGAAACCTGTACCGCTCTGCGCGCAACAGACCCCCCAGCCTCCACCGGCCTCTCGACCGGGGTCGCCGCCGGCTTCACCTGCAGTCCGCCGGCGCTCCGCCGTCGCCGCCGCCGCCCACGCCGCCGCCCCCGCCGCTCCACCGGCGCCGCTCCGCCACCTCTCCCGCAGCTCCGCCGCAGCCGGCACTCAGCCGCGGAGCGCCGTCGCCGCTCAGCCGCCGCCGGCAGTCCACCGCCGCTGCCCCGCCGCCGCCGCTCGGCCGCCGCCGGCGCTCCGCGGCCGGTTCTCCGCCGCTCGTCCGCTCCCGCCGCCGCCGCCGCGGCCGGTTCTCCGCCGCTCTTCCGCTCCCGCCGCGCCGCCGGCCCAGGCGGTGTCGGCGTAGGGGCCGCCGCGCTCCGCGGCCGCTGCTCCGCCCTCCGCTGCCGCCGCCGGTGCCCTCCGCTCCTCCGCCGCCGCCGCCGGTGCTCCTCCCCCCTCCGCCGCCGCCGCGTGCTCCTCCGCCCCTCGCCGCCGCCGCCGCCGCCCGGCAGGCGTCGGCGGCGCTGGCCGCCGCCGCTCCGCGGCGAGTGCTCCTCCGCCCCTCCGCCGCTCCCGCCGCCCGCCGCCGCCGGCCGGGCGTCGCGGCGCTGGGCCGCCGCCGGCGCTCCGCGGCCGGTGCTCCGTCGCTCCTCCGCCCCTCCGCTGCCGCCGTCGCCGCCGCCGCCCGGCCGCCGCCGGCGCTCACCTTCCGCTGCCTCACCGTAGCCGCCGCCGCTCCGCCGCTCCTCGTCCGCCGCTGGTGCTCCCGGGGGTCTCGCGGGCGGCGCCGGGGGGCCCCTCTTGAGGGGCTCGGAGCCGAGGGGCGGGGAGAGGCGGGCCGGGGCGGAGAGGGGCGGCCCGGGGCGGGGCTTGGCGGCCAGGGGCGGGCCGGGGCGCCGAGGGGCGTGGCCGCCGTTCGGCCGACGGCGCCGGTGCGTATCCCTGAACGCAGGGATCTCGGAAGCTGCCCCCGCCCCGACCGCGCCGCCGCTCTTTCCCGCAAGCCCGCAAGGCTCGCGAGCCGCCGCGGCGGCACTCTCGGGGTGCCCATTTCGTTCAGGCAGCCAGGTACGTTCCTAAACCCCCTGAGAATATCCCGCGGCCGCCCTTTTCGAACGCGTCACAACTGCGCATGCTCGAGCGATGCCGACGCCATTTTGGTAGTCCACGGTACCGCGCATGCTCGAGCGATGCCGACGCCATTTTGGTAGTCCACGGTACCGCGCATGCTCGAGCGATGCCGACGCCATTTTGGTAGTCCACGGTACCGCGCATGCTCGAGCGATGCCGACGCCATTTTGGTAGTCCACCGTACCGCGCATGCTCGAGCGATGCCGACGCCATTTTGGTAGTCCACGGTACCGCGCATGCTCGAGCGATGCCGACGCCATTTTGGTAGTCCACGGCATCGCGCATGCTCGGTACAGCGCGGGTGAGGGTGGGGGTGTAGGGTGAAGGGATTGGGTGCAGGGATCAGGGGTTATAGGGTACTGTAAAAGGCTTCTAGCGAGGGTGAGGAAGAGGGTGGGGTGAGGGGACAGGGACAAGGGATCAGGTCTAGGGATCAGGAGTCATCATTACAGTGAGGATGAGGATGAGGGTCACCATGAGGGTGAGGGAACAGGGCCAAGGGATCAGGTGCAGGGGATCAGATTTTAGGGCTACAGTGAGGGTATAGATGAGGGTAACATGACACTACAGTGCCAAGGGATCAGGTGCAAGGGATCAGGGTTAGGGTTACGATTAGGGGTGCGTTCAGGGGGCGTGGTCTAGGGAGAGGGTTGCAAAGGGGCGGGTCTGAGTCGTCAGGGGGCGAAGGGGCCCAGGTGCAGGGAATAGGGTCTGTGGTCAGGAGGGGGTGTGTCTAGGGTTAGAGTTGTTACAGTATTAATAGAGATGACAGTGCTTAAGATTAGGGGTAATTAGCATCACGAGGTCATTAGTGTTTTCCAGATGCTTGGCATTATTAATGTTGTTACCATATATAAACCTGTTAGCCTATGTAGGGTAATCAGCATCACGAGGGTAGTTGGCATAATTAGGGTCCTTGGCATAATCAGGGTATTCAGCATAATTAGGGGTGTTGTTAGCATAATTATGGTTGCTTGCATAATAAGCATAATTAGGGTTGTTAGCATAATTAGCATAATTAGGGTTGTTGGCATAATTAGGGGTTGTTAGACCCATTAGTGTAATCAACATTGTCAGGGCAGTTAGCATCATCCATATCATTAGCATAAGGAAGAAGGTCATTTGCATAACTGGGGCAATCATCATCATTAGCATTGTGAGGATGATTACATTATGAGTGAGTCCATGACTAGCATACTTACAGTTCATTAGCATAATTTCAGTCATTTCCCTACCTATAGTTGCCACTGTCCTCATCACAGGAACCCATGATTTTCATCCCTCCACAATTAAGACACTTTGCAGCAGGAGGGCAAGCACCTATACAACCACAATGAAGATACCCACCCCCGTGACGATGAGGACAATGTCAACAGCAATCAGCAGTACTAGAAGAGAACAATCATGACCATAATGACCACAATTGTGGTCATTATGCTGCATAAGGTAAGAACAACAATGAGCACATATAGCAGAACAGACAGAAACAATACAACCAGGAGAGGCACAATAGCAAAGATAAGCATAATAAGTACAGGAAGTAGGAAAATGACACCAACCATGGTACGCTATCCAGGAGAGCAGTTAGAAGGTCTGCAGAAACAGTGTAGACGGAGTGGGCGGGGTCGGTGGGCGGGGTCGGTGGGCGGGGTCGGTGGGCGGGGTCGGTGGTGACGTCGGTGGGCGGGGTCGGTGGGCGGGGTAGGGGGGCGGAGTCAGGGGGCGGGGTCAGTGGTGACGTCGGTGGGCGGGGTAGGGGGCGGAGTCAGGGGGCGGGGTCAGTTGTGACGTCGGTGGGCGGGGTCGGTGGGCGGAGTCAGTGGGCGGAGTCAGGGGTGGAGTCACCACCCATGCATGGTGCACACAGTAAAAACAATAATGACCATACATAGCACAACAAACACAACCCATACACTCAAGAGAACCACCATCACATTCAGGATAACTAACCCCAACCCTTTTCCCTGACCCTAACCGTAACCAGATTCCGACCCCAATCCCAGATCCCGACCCCACTCCCAGCCATTACCCTAATCCCAGCCCGAACCCCAATCCCAGCCCTAACCCCAATCCTGGCCCCAACCCCAATCCTGGCCCCAACAACCCCAATCCCAGCCCTAACCCCAATCCCAGCCCTAACCCTAATCCCAGCCCTAACCCTAATCCCAGCCCTAACCCCAATCCGAGCCCCAACCCCAACCCTGGCCCCAACCCTAATCCTGGCCCCAACCCCAATCCTGCCCCCAACCATAGTCCTGGCCACAACCCTAATCCCAGCCGTAACCCTAATGAATCGGAACCCTAATCCCGGCTGTAACCCTAATGAATCGGAACCCTAATCCTGGCCGTAACCCTAATGAATCCTAACCCTAATCGTGGCTGTAACCCTAATGAATCCTAACCCTAGTCCCGGCCGTAACCCTAGGGAATCGGAACCCTAGTCCCGGCCGTAACCCTAGGGAATCGGAACCCTACTCCCGGCCGCAACCCTAATGCCGGCCGTAACCCTAATCCCAGCCGTAATCCTAGCCACAACCCTGACCCTAGGCAGGCCCCAACCCCGACCCCGATCCCAACGAGACCCTGATCTTGACCCTAAGAAGGCCCCAACCCTGACCCTGATCCCAGCCAGGCCCCAGCCTTCACCCTAAGCAGGCCCCAACCCCGACCCCGATCGCAACCAGACCCCGACCGTGACCCTAAGCAGGCCCCAGCCGTGAGCCTGACCTCCACCAGACCCCGGCCCCGACCCTAAGCAGGCCCCAGCCGTGAGCCTGACCTCAACCAGACCCCAATCTCGACCCTAAGCAGGCCCCAACCCCGACCCCGATGCCGACCACACCCTGACCGTGACCCTGAGCAGGCCCCAACCCTGACCCTGACCCAAACCAGACCCTGACCGTGGCCCTGAGCAGGCCCCAACCCCGACCCTGATGCCGACCAGACCCCGACCGGGACCCTAAGCAGGCCCCAACCCCGACCCTGATGCCGACCAGACCCCGACCGGGACCCTGAGCAGGCCACAACCCCGACCCTGATGCCGACCAGACCCCAACCGGGACCCTAAGCAGGCCCCAACCCCGACCCCGATGCCGACCACACCCCAACCGTGGCCCTGAGCAGGCCCCAACCCCGACCGTGATGCCGACCAGACCCCGACCGGGACCCTAAGCAGGCCCCAACCCCGACCCTGATGCCGACCAGACCCCGACCGTGACCCTAAGCAGGCCCCAACCCCGGCTCTGACCTCAACCAGACCCCGACCGTGACCCTGAGCAGACCCCGACCGTGACCCTGAGCAGGCCCCAACCCCAACCCTGATGCCAGCCAGACCCTGACCTTCACCCTAACCAGGCCCCAACCGTGACCCCGATCCCAGCCAGACCCCAACCTTGACTCTAAGCAGGCCCCAACCCTGACCCTGATCCCAACCAGACCCCGAGCGTGACCCTGAGCAGGCCCCAACCCCGACCCTGATGACCACCAGACCCCGACCCCGACTCTGACCCTCATCCTAAGCACACCCTGACCCTGTCCCTGACCCTAACCTTAACCAGATTCCAAGCCTAATCCCAACCCCGACCCTAATCCCGGCCCTAACCCCAGTCCTGGCCCCCATCCCCAATCCTGGCCCTAACCCCAATCCTGGCCCTAACCCTAATCATGGCCCCAACCCCAATCCTGCCCCCGACCATAGTCCTGGCCGTAACCCTAATGCCGACGGCAACCCTAACCCCGGCCGTAACCCTAATGAATCGCAACCCTAGTCCCGGCCGAAACCCTAGGGAATCGGAACCCTAGTCCCGGCTGTAACCCTAGGGAATTGGAACCCTAGTTCCGGCCGTAACCGTAGTGAATCGGAACCCTAGTCCCGGCTGTAACCCTAGTGAATCGGAACCCTAGTCCCGGCCGTAACCCTAGTCCCGGCCGTAACCCTAGTCCCGGCCGCAACCCTAGCCACAACCCTGACCCTAGGCAGGCCCCAGCCCCGACCCCGATCCCAACGAGATCCCGATCTTGACCCTAAGAAGGCCCCAACCCTGACCCTGATCCCAGCCAGACTCCAACCGTGACCCTAAGCAGACCCCAACCCTGATCCTGACCCCAGCCAGACCCCAACCTGGACTCCAAGCAGGCCCCAACCCTGACTCTGACCTCAACCACACCCCGACCGTGACCCTGAGCAGGCCCCAACCCCGACTCTGACCTCAACCACACCCCGACCGTGACCCTAAGCAGGCCCCAACTGTGACCCTGACCTCAACCACACCCCGACCGTGACCCTAAGCAGGCCCCAACTGTGACCCTGACCTCAACCAGACCCCGACCGTGACCCTAAGCAGGCCCCAACCCCGACTCCGACCTCAACCAGACCCCGACTGTGACCCTGAGCAGGCCCCAACCCTGACCCTGATCCCAACCAGACCCCGACCCCGACCCTAAGCAGGCCCCAGCCGTGAGCCTGACCTCCACCAGACCCAGGCCCCGACCCTAAGCAGGCCCCAGCCGTGAGCCTGACCTCAAGCAGACCCCGACCGTGACCCCAAGCAGGCCCCAACCCCGACTCTGACCTCAAGCAGACCCCAATCGTGACCCTAAGCAGGCCCCAACCCCGACCCTGATGCCGACCAGACCCCAACTGTGACCCTGAGCAGGCCCCGACCCCGACCCTGATGCCGACCAGACCCCGACCGTGACCCTGAGCAGGCCCCGACCCCGACCCTGATGCCGACCAGACCCCGACCGTGACCCTGAGCAGGCCCCAACCCCGACACAGATCCCAACCAGACCCCGACTGTGACCCTGAGCAGGCCCCAACCCCGACCCTGATGCCGACCAGACCCCGACCGTGACCCTGAGCAGGCCCCAACCCCGACACAGATCCCAACCAGACCCCGACCGTGACCCTGAGCAGGCCCCAACTCCGACCCCGATGCCGACCAGACCCCGACCGTGACCCTGAGCAGGCCACAACCCCGACCCTGATGCCGACCAGACCCCGACCGTGACCCTGAGCAGGCCACAACCCCGGCCCTGATGCCGTCCAGACCCCGCCCGTGACCCTGGGCAGGCCCCAACCCCGACCCTGATGACCACCAGACCCCAACCGTGACCCCGAGCAGGCCCCAACCCCGACCCTGATGCCGACCAGACCCCAACCGTGACCCTGAGCAGGCCTCAACCCCGACACAGATCCCAACCAGACTCCGACCATGACCCTGAGCAGGCCCCAACCCTGACCCTGACCTCAACTAGACGCTGACCCCCACCCAGACCCTAACCATAGGCACACCCCAACCCTGACCCCCATCGTAACCAGACCCCGACCCCGACCCTCATCCTAACCACACCCTGACCCCGTCCCTGACCCTAACCTTAACCAGATCCCCAGCCTAATCCTGGCTCTGACCCCAATCCCAGCTGTAACCCTAACCCTGGCCCTAACCCCAATCCTGGCCCCAACCCCAATCCCGGCCCTAACCCCAATCCTGGCCCGAACCCTAATCCTGGCCCCAAACACAGTCATGGCTATAACCCTAATGCCTACCATTACCCTAACCCCAGCCATAGCCCTAAGGAATCGGAGCCCTAACCCCGGCCATAACCCTAAGGAATCGGAACCCTAGTCCCGGCCGTAACCCCATTCCTGGCCGTAACCCTAGTCCCGGCCGCAACCCTAGCCACAACCCTGACCCTAGGCAGGCCCCAGCCGCGACCCCGATCCCAATGAGACCCCGATCTTGACCCTAAGAAGGCCCCAGTCCGACCCTGATCCCAGCCAGACCCCGACCGTGACCCTAAGCAGGCCCCAACCCTGACCCTGATCCAAACCAGACCCTGACCGTGGCCCTTCGCAGGCCCCAACCCCGACCCCGATGCCGACCAGACCCCAGCCCTGGCCCTGAGCAGGCCCCAACCCCGACCCCGATGCCGACCAGACCCCGGCCCTGGCCCTGAGCAGGCCCCAACCCCGACCCCGATGCCGACCAGACCCCAACCGTGACCCTAAGCAGGCGCCAACCCTGACTCTGACCTCAACCAGACTCCGACCTTGACCCTAAGCAGGCCCCAACCCCGACACAGATCCCAACCAGACCCCAATCTTGACCCTGAGCAGGCCCCAACCCCGACCCTGACGCCGACCAGACCCCGACCGTGACCCTGAGCAGGCCCCAACCCCGACCCTGACGCCGACCACACCCCGACCGTGACCCTGAGCAGGCCCCAACCCCGACCCTGACGCCGACCAGACCCCGACCGTGACCCCGAGCAGGCCTCAACCCTGACTCTGACCTCAAGCAGACCCCGACCGTGACCCTGAGCAGGCCCCAACCCCGACCCAGATCCCAACCAGACCCCGACCGTGACCCTCAGCAGGCCCCAACCCCGATACAGATCCCA
This sequence comes from Lichenostomus cassidix, assembly GCF_008360975.1. Classification (NCBI taxonomy): domain Eukaryota; kingdom Metazoa; phylum Chordata; class Aves; order Passeriformes; family Meliphagidae; genus Lichenostomus; species Lichenostomus cassidix. Next base: position 600,096 of record NW_028147553.1, read on the forward strand.
ACCAGACTCCGACCATGACCCTAAGCAGGCCCCAACCCTGACCCTGACCTCAACTAGACGCTGACCCCCACCCAGACCCTAACCATAGGCACACCCCAACCCTGACCCCCATCGTAACCAGACCCCGACCCTCATCCTAACCACACCCTGACCCCGTCCCTGACCCCAACCTTAACCAGATCCCAAGCCTAATCCCAGCCATTACCCTAATCCTGGCCCCAGCCCTAATCCTGCCCCCAACCATAGTCCTGGCCGTAACCCTAATCCCCGCCGTAACCCTAATGCCCGCCGCAACCCTAATCCCCGCCGCAACCCTAATCCGCGCCGCAACCCTAATCCCAGCCCCAACCCTAATCCTCGCAGTAACCTTAATCCCGGCCCTAACCCTAATCCCAGCCCCAACCCTAATCCTCGCCGTAACCCTAATGCCCGCCGTAACCCTAATCCCCGCCGCAACCCTAATGTTCTCCCTAGCCCTAATACTGGCTGCTGCGGCTCCGGGTGCCGCTGCGTTGCCCCCGCCACCACCCCTCGGTTCTGGGCGCCGGGGCCGCCCTGCCCCCAGCTTCCCGACGCGGTCCCAGCCGCTGCCGCCCTCCCCCGTCCCCCGCGTCCCTGGCGCGGCGGCTCTAGGTGCCGCGGTCCCCAGCTTCTCCGGGCGCCGCGGTACCCCCCCCATTCCTCGCGGCGGCTTCGGCCGCCCCCGGCGACCCCCTCGCCACCGGCGCGGCTCGTGGGGCCGCCGCGCCCCCACCATTCCCCGTCGGGGCTACCGCGTCCACCGTGCCTCCCGCCTCCCCCCCCACTTCCCCGCACCTGACCTGGGTCGCCGCCGCTCCGCTCCGGCAGCCCTGCAGTTGCTACCGTACAGCGCGAGTCCAGTAGAAGCCCGCAAAGCCCGGAAAAGGGGTTGAACGCATGTCGGGGGCTCCCGAGGGGAGCAAATGGATGCGGGAGCATCAGCGACAGTGTCCGCGGTGCCCCTAGGCCACGTATTACGGCTACGGGCGGCAGGAAGCGGTCCGGTCGGCTCCGCCCACGCCCCGCCCACAAATCCCATAAGGCACCGGCGTCGTCACTTCCGGGGCAGTGCAAGATGGCGCCCGCAGCAGGCGGCAGGGCGCGCGCCGCCCGGAGAGCCTCCGGAGGGCTCTCCGCCGCTGACGCGGGAACCGGAGCAGCGCCGCGGCACGCCGAGACGCAGCAGCAGTCAGCGCGCTGCGCTCCGGCACTCCAGAACCGGCCGCGGCTCCGCGCGAGCGACCGGCGACTCCATAAGGCATGCAGCGCCAAGGCCGCGGCACGGCGACATCCCTGAAGGGCAGCGGACGACGCGCGATGCAGGTAAGCCCATGCGGCGGCGGGTATTAGGCGTAGGGCTACGGTTTCGGGTCTCCGGAACTCGGTTCCGGCTTCCCCGTTCCCGGTTCCGGGTTCCGGTGACACACATCCGGCATTCGGATGACGACTTCCGGCTTCCGGGGAGTCACTTCCGGTTTCCGGTATGTGACTTCCGGTTTCCGGCGAGTTACTTCCGGGTTCCGGTGACTCACTTCCGGCTTCCGGTAGGTGACTTCCGGTTTCCGGAATGCCGCTTCCGGGTTCCGGAGCTCGATTTCCGGTTAGGGTTAGGGGGCGGGATTACGGTTAGGGGGCGGGATTAGGGTTAGGGGGCTGGGTTAGGGTTAGGGGCATTAGGGTTAGGGGCATTAGGGGTTAGGGGGCGGGGTTAGGGTTAGGGTTAGGGTTAGGGTTAGGGTTAGGGTTAGGGTTAGGGTTAGGGTTAGGGTTAGGGTTAGGGTTAGGGTTAGGGTTAGGGTTAGGGTTAGGGTTAGGGTTAGGGTTAGGGTTAGGGTTAGGGTTAGGGTTAGGGTTAGGGTTAGGGTTAGGGTTAGGGTTAGGGTTAGGGTTAGGGTTAAGGGTTAGGGTTAGGGTTAGGGTTAGGGTTAGGGTTAGGGTTAGGGTTAGGGTTAGGGTTAGGGTTAGGGTTAGGGTTAGGGTTAGGGTTAGGGTTAGGGTTAGGGTTAGGGTTAGGGTTAGGGTTAGGGTTAGGGTTAGGGTTAGGGTTAGGGTTAGGGTTAGGGTTAGGGTTAGGGTTAGGGTTAGGGTTAGGGTTAGGGTTAGGGTTAGGGTTAGGGTTAGGGTTAGGGTTAGGGTTAGGGTTAGGGTTAGGGTTAGGGTTAGGGTTAGGGTTAGGGTTAGGGTTAGGGTTAGGGTTAGGGTTAGGGTTAGGGTTAGGGTTAGGGTTAGGGTTAGGGTTAGGGTTAGGGTTAGGGTTAGGGTTAGGGTTAGGGTTAGGGTTAGGGTTAGGGTTAGGGTTAGGGTTAGGGTTAGGGTTAGGGTTAGGGTTAGGGTTAGGGTTAGGGTTAGGGTTAGGGTTAGGGTTAGGGTTAGGGTTAGGGTTAGGGTTAGGGTTAGGGTTAGGGT
>NW_028147553.1:612644-652559 GCF_008360975.1 Lichenostomus cassidix
CCCCTCCTCACCACCCCCCCTATTCACTGCACCTGGGCCCCTTCGCAACCCGAACCCTAGACCACGCCCCCTGACGACTCAGACCCGCCCCTTTGCAACCCGAACCCTAGACCACGCCCCCTGAACGCACCCCTAATCGTAACCCTAACCCTGATCCCTTGCACCTGAACGCACCCCCTAATCGTAACCCTAACCCTGATCCCTTGCACCTGATCCCTTGGCACTGTAGTGTCATATTACCCTCATCTATACCCTCACTGTAGCCCTAAAACCTGATCCCCTGCACCTGACCCCTAGGCCCTGTTCCCTCACCCTCATGGTGACCCTCATCCTCATCCTCACTGTAATGATGACTCCTGATCCCTACACCTGATCCCTTGTCCCTGCTCCCTCACCCCACCCTCTTCCTCACCCTCGCTATAAGCCTTTTACAGTACCCTATAACCCCTGATCCCTGCACCCGATCCCTGTACCCTACACCCCCACCCTCACCCGCGCTGTACCGAGCATGCGCGGTACCGTGGACTACCAAAATGGCGTCGGCATCGCTCGAGCATGCGCGGTACGGACGACAACCAAAATGGCGCCCGCATCGCTCGAGCATGCGCGGTACGGTGGACTACCAAAATGGCGTCGGCATCGCTCGAGCATGCGCGGTACCGTGGACTACCAAAATGGCGTCGGCATCGCTCGAGCATGCGCGGTACGGACGACAACCAAAATGGCGCCCGCATCGCTCGAGCATGCGCGGTACGGACGACGGCCAAAATGGCGTCGGCTGGCTCGAGCATGCGCAGTTGTGACGCGTTCGAAAAGGGCGGCCGCGGGGTATTCTCAGGGGGTTTAGGAACGTACCTGGCTGCCTGAACGAAATGGGCACCCCGAGAGTGCCGCCGCGGCGGCTCGCGAGCCTTGCGGGCTTGCGGGAAAGAGCGACGGCGCGGTCGGGGCGGCGGGAACTGCCGAGATCCCTGCGTTCAGGGATACGCACCGGCGCCGTCGGCCGAACGGCGGCCACGCCCCTCGGCGCCCCGGCCCGCCCCTCGCCGCCAAGCCCCGCCCCGGGCCGCCCCTCTCCGCCCCGGCCCGCCTCTCCCCGCCCCTCGGCTCCGAGCCCCTCAAGAGGGGCCCCCCGGCGCCGGCCGCGAGACCCCTAGGAGCACCAGCGGCGGACGAGGAGCGGCGGAGCGGCGGCGGCTACGGTGAGGCAGTGGAAGGTGAGCGCCGGCGGCGGCCGGGCGGCGGCGGGAGCGGAGGGGCGGAGGGGCGGCGGAGCACCGGCCGCGGAGCGCCGGCGGCGGCCAGCGCCGCCGAGCTCCCGGGCCGGGCGGCGGGGCCGGCGGCGGCGGCGGAGGGCGCGGAACACCGGCGCGGAGCGCCGGCGGCAGCCCAGCGCCGCCGGCATCCCAGCGGGCGGCGCGCGCGGTGGCGGAGGAGCGGAGGACGGCGGAGGGCTGCCGGCCGCGGGCTGTGGCGCGCCCAAGCGCCGCCGGCGCTCCGCGGCGCCGGGCGGCGGCGCGAGGGCGAGAGCGGCGGAGAACCGGCCGCGGAGCGCCGGCGGCGGCCGAGCGGCGGCGGCGGGGCAGCGGCGGTGGACTGCCGGCTGACAGCGACGGCGCTCCGCGGCTGAGTGCCGGCTGCGGCGGAGCTGCGGGAGAGGTGGCGGAGCGGCGCCGGTGGAGCGGCGGGGGCGGCGGCGTGGGCGGCGGCGGCGACGGCGGAGCGCCGGCGGACTGCAAGGTGAAGCCGGCGGCGACCCCGGTCGAGAGGCCGGGGGTCTGTTGCGCGCAGAGCGGTACAGGTTTCCTGAGTCGCCGGGGGAGCGGCGGCGCCTGCCGCCGAGGAGGGGGGGGGCGGCGGCAGCGGCGGCAGCAGCACTCGCCGCCGCCGATAGACAGGGGTGGGGGACCCGCCCGCCCGGGCTGCGTCTCCGGGGAGGGGAGGTGGATGTCCCGGCGGCGGCAGCAGTTTGTTTGCGGCGCAAAGGAAACGGGGACGGCCAGCCTCAGCTGCATCCCCGTGCCGGGAGTCTGGGGGGGGGGGCCACGCCGGCCGCGGCCGCGTCCTGGCGCCGGGAAGGGGGGGGGGCGCGGGCGGCGGCGGCAGCGTCCCCGCGCCGGGAACGGGACGGGGGGGGCACCGACGGCGGCGGCCGCGTCCCCGCACCGGGTCCTGCGCGCTCGCGGCCCGGCTGCTCGGGTGTCTGCGGCACGGACTGACTGCGGGCTGTGGGGGCTGTCCAGTCAGCGTGGCACCTGGGCAGGTAAGAAGGAGATACTGGAAAACAGCACGTGCTCCACAGTGAGTGGCACACACATACAGGAACGTCGGGGACGATGGAACGGGCAGGGAGTAGAGGACCTGCAGCGGCCGGCCACCACGAGGCGTGGGTGGTACCGGTGTTCGGGGCGCTCAGGTGGAGGCTGAGCCGGGACGCTGTGCAGGTGGAGCGGCTGCTGCCGGGACGGGAGAGTGCGTAGCCCTGTTGTGTGGGCTCTGGTGCTTTCGGTGTGTTTACCAGGACCTTGAGATGGAATAGTCGCTCCTTTCAGAAAAATGCATTTTTTGGAACACTAGGTATGGCTTCTGGACTTTCGCACAGATGTACAAGCTGTTCGGCTGATGAGCATCACCACCCCCAGAAACACCTGCTGACGGTTACCTGATGAGCATCACCACCCCCAGAAACACCTGCTGACGGTTACCTGATGAGCATCACCACCCCCAGAAACACCTGCTGACGGTTGCCTGATGAGCATCACCACCCCCAGAAACACCTGCTGACGGTTGCCTGAGGAGCATCACCACCCCCAGAAACACCTGCTGACGGTTGCCTGAGGAGCAGCAACCCGGTAAGCAGCAGCTGAGTATAATAATATATCTAGTATATGTATGTTACATCAATTTTATGTATTTCATGTGGATATATGAAATATAGATATTATACATATCATATTTGGCTATAAAATGGGTAGTAGGTAATATATATTATCTATTGGCTATATCATATGTGGTATATATGAAATATATGGAATGTATGTTAGATATTATACATATAATATATATGGTATATAATGGAATTCATTTATTTGTATATGTTACTATATGTCTGATGTCTTGCATAGTATATATACATTTTATTTATAATATATATTTTATGTAGAAATATATATAATTTGGTAATGGGAAAAAAAAAAAAGACAGGAAAAAAAGGAAAAAGCACGGATGCTAGGGAACAGAGATGCACCCGAGGTGGCATGCTCCCTTTAAAAAAAAAAAAAAAAAAAAAATTAAAATTGAAATAAAGGCACCATGGCAGAGGAAAAGGAAAAGACATTGAGCAAACAAACCAAAAGCGCATGGAACCGGAAAAATAAAGGTGGAACTAGCTGTACATGAGGAGCAAAGCATTGAAATGAAGGTGGAAAACCAAAGCAGGTAAGAACCATCAGGTTTGTACGTGACTGCGGGGGCTAAGGGAATGTTTGTACTTGTCAAAGATGGTAAGTAGGCACACAGGGGTAAGAATGAAGTCATTGTTTCCTGGTTTGGGCACTTGCTTGCTGTTCAAGTGCCTGGTAATGGGATGCAGATGTAGCAGACAGCTAAGTTTTTTACTGTTTCTCTCCTAGACAGGTTTCTTTGAAAGTCACAAAGTTCTCCGAGGGGAATGCCTTAGAAATGCAACACGGCAGCCTGGAAGGGAGGTGAGTCCGCTCCTATGGCGTCCCGTTGTGCGCAGGTACCGTTTATGAAGGAGCTTATAACGTTTTGTATAAATGCCTGTGAAGGAAATGATGTGGAGAAGACATACTCAGGCGGTGGGTCCTGTCACTGTCACCTGTCAGTAGGTACGAAAGACAGAAGGAGAGAGAGAGAGAAGAGAAGAGAGGAAAAGAAGATTGGAAGGACAGGTAGGGGCACATAACAGGACAGCGACAGAGCATATGACCGGGCCATGGTTCCCGGCGGGCGTTGCGATGTGGGTTCATTCCTTCGGGGAAGGCGTGCGCCGATGCCCGGGCCTGTCCCCCTGGTAAAACTGGGTCGGTGTCTCGCGGCGGGCTCCAGATGTGCCGATGCGAATGCGGTGCTGTGGTGCCAGGCCTAGGCCTGCGGAGACTGTGCGATGCGTCCGGAAATGCTGCTAGGTAACTGACGGGAAAATGGCGTGGCTGAGGACTGTGGGCTGGGGGACGCTTTCCACAGGTGGGCCAAAGAGGATAGCTGTGGCCTGCGTGAGACGGGAGCTTATCACGTGGATCCCGAGGGCTCCCGTTCCCCCCTGAGCTGCTGGACGCTGTGTACAAACCTGCTTCCTGCGGGCATATCCTCTTCGCCCGCTGCATACTGAGGCCTAGAAGATTTGAAGTGGACCTGGTGGCTTTGATTTAAGTGCATACATACACAGCTGTCCCACAAGGTGAGATGAGCTAGGAATAATTTGTCATGCTTGTAATGTGCAAAGCAGCTGTGTGCAGGGAGCCTTTTGGATGGAATTGTATATGGATGTTTGGTTGAGAAAGATTTATGAGTCTATGACAGAAATCGCTGAAGTGGAATTTAATGTGTATTTCATGTGGATCTTTTGGTGACTGTATTCGTGTGTTTCACAGGGCTGCCTTCATTGCGAGGGTACTGCCTCCGTGTGGAGCTACATCTGCTGGCACTGGCTGTGATTGTCAAGGCACACGTGGAGAAGAAAGTGTCCTGCTGGAGCCTTCACCTCTGGCTGTCCTCTGGACGTGGAGAAGGGAAGGTATGTGTCCTGTTTAAAACGTGTCAGAGTTGCCGTACTGCACGGTATGTGTTGCTGAGAAGCGGACGTGGAGCATTTTTGCTTTCATGCCTGTTTAGGTAGTGAGATGGATAAGTGCCAAGACATATGTGTGTGCATACAGATCATTGTGCACAGCGTGTTTACAAGCTTGGTGCAGTAACTGTGGCACCTGTGAGTGGTAAGTGACGTGTGCGAGACGTGGGAGGAAGGTACTGGAAAGCGTGGCAGTTCTGTGGGGAACAAGTGCTACAAAGGCGATGGCCTTGAAATGCCAGGTAGCGGGCTGCAAGTGGGGTGACTGCACTCCTACAGTGGCCTGAAGTGTTCACACAGCGGTCGTGATGAAAGTGAAAACGTGCAGAGGATACCCTCGCACAGTATGTCCTCTCACTTGCATTTCTTTCTAGGTATGAGACGTGAGGAGAGATGAAAAGATGCCAGGAAAGGAAAAAAAAAGAGAGAGTGGAAAAGAGAAGACGTGCGTGCACAGAAAGGCTCACGGAGCTACATCGGCACTGCGTGGGTCCTGAGGGCACCGTGACGTGAGGTAATGGACCCCGTAGCCACGGGACGGTGGCCTGAGTTGTCCCCCTGGGAAAGTGGGCTCAGTGTGTGGCAGCAGGCTCAGCATCTGTTGCTCGATATGCACTGCTGTGGTACGTGGCCTAGCACTGCGGAGAGTTTGGAATGCATGCAAACAGCCTGTAAGGTGCCTGTGACATAGGAAATGGCAAGCTTATGTCATGTAAGGGTGGGTGAGGCTTCCCACAGCTGAGGCAAAGAGGATAGATGTTTGTGGCACGTGAGCAGAGCTTACGGCAGGTACCCAAAGGCCTCCTGCTTCCCCCTGAGGTGAGGGAGAGTATGTACAAACCTAGCTCCTGCCAGCATGTACGAGCCTGGATCCTGCAAGTGTTTAGTGTTCGCCCACTGCATGCTGAGGCTTGGACAATTCAATTCAGAGGGCGTTTGCAGGCCTTGCCATTATTGCATACACGCCTGTCCCGGACGGTGAGATGGCTGACAAGTAATTCTCCGTGAATATAACAAGGTGGCTGACTGCCAGTGCAAATTATCTGTCCTGAGGGAGGCCTGTAGATGGAGATCTAGAGGAATGATGGAGTGAGGAAGGATGATGAATGTGTGACAACAATCCCTGAAATGGAATGGTATGTGGGTGTTCAGGTCAGTACATACTATGATTACATAGCAAAAAAGACCGTGAGTGGCTTAGTGAGAAAGATCAGGTCTGTCAAATGACAGAGAAGGGGCCGATGAGGGGGTTCCTGATTGTATAAGAGTGTTGGGAAAGCTTTAGGAAAGAAGGCAGCTTGAAATGTCTTGCTGACAGGTATGGAAAGGGATGTACAGGGTCAGTGACGGTATTTGTGTGTTTCATAGGGCTGCCTGCATTGCAAGGGTAATGCATCCATATGGAGCAACGTGTGCTGGCACATGTGGGATTGTGAAGGCAGACATTTAGAAGAAAGTGCCCTGCTGGAGCCTTCACATCGGGATGTCCTCTGATGTGGATATGGGAAGGTATGTTTGGTATTTAAAGAGTGTCATAGTATGCATAGCAGAAGGTATGTATTGGTGAGAAACAAACACAGAGCACCTGAGTTCTCATACATGTAGGGGCAGAGGTTTGGAAGTGAAATAGGGAGGTGCCAAGAGATATTCAGTGTGCATACAGAAAACTATGCAGGGTGCATGTACGAGCTGGATGCAAAAATTGTGACACCTGTGAGTTGCAAGTGACATGTCTAAGAGATCGGAGGCAGGTGCCCGAAGGGAATGCAGTTCTGTGCGGACAAAGTGTTACGAAGGAAATGGCTTGGAAATGCAAGGGATCAGGCTGGATGTGAGATGAGTGCACTCATCAGGTAGCCTGTTGTGTTTCCATACTGCTGGTCATGACAATGACAAGGGTCAGAATGAAATGAGGGGCAAAGGACACCTTCAGACGGTGTGTCCTCTCCCTTTGATATGCTCATAGGTATGAGACACAAGGACCGAAAGAGGAGAGAAAAGGAGCGCTGGAACAACAGATGGCCGCACAGCCAGGGACAGGAACAAAGCTTTATCGGCACTGCGTGAGTCACCGCAGCATCGGGACATCGATTCATGGACCCTGAAGCGACGGCAGTGTGGCCAGGCCTGTCCCCCCGGGCGAGTGGGGTCGGTGAGTTGCAGCAGACTCCAGATCTCTTGCTTTACATGCACTGCTGTGGTATGTGGCCTAGCACTGTGCAGGGCCCCTAAGGAGTAGAAGGGGCCTGTAAGGTGCCTGTGACGTGAAAATGGCACGGTTAGTTCATGTGCGGCTGGGTGAGGCTTTCCACGGGTGGGCCAAAGAGGATGCTTGTGTATTGCGTGAGACCGCAGCTTACCGCACGTACCCCGAGGCCTCCCGTTCCGCCCTGAGCTGCGGGACGGTGAGTACGAACCCGGTTCCTGCGGGCGTATCCTCCTCGCCCGCTGCATACTGAGGCCTAGTGGATTTGCTGTGCAGCTGCTGGCTTAGGTCTTAGTGCATACACAGCTGTCCCAGAAGGTGAGATGACCTAGCAATAATTTTCCATGCGTGTCATGAGAGGGCCCATTGTCCCTGCAAAGCGGCTGTGTGCAGGGAGACTTGTGGATGGAGTGATATATGGATGTTTGCTGGGCAAGGACAAGGAGTGTGTGACAATTATCCCTGAAATGGAATGCTATGTGGATGTTTGGGCCGCGACGTAGTGTGAGTATGTCACAAGAGACCCACGGAGTAGCTTAGTGAGAAACATGAAGTATGTGAAATGACACAGAAGGGAGCAATGAGGGGATTCCTGATAGTATAAGAGTGTTGGAAAAGCTTTAGGAAAGAAGGCAGCTTGAAATGTCTTGCTGACAGGTATGGCAAGGGATGTACAGTGTCAGTGACAGTACTTGTGTGTTTCACGGGGCTGCCTGTGTTGCAAGGGTGCTGCATCCCTGTGCAGGTACATGTGCTGTTACTCGCTGTGATTCTGAAGGCAGAAATGGATAAGAATGTGTCCTGTTGGAGCATGCAGCTGTGGCTGTCCTACAGATGTGGATATGGGAAGGTATGTGTTGTGTTTCAGAAGTGTTGCAGTTGCCATAGTAGGAGGCATGCATTGCTGAGGAGCAAAAGTGGAGGGGTTGAGGTATTGTACATGCTGAGGCAGAGATTGGAGAGGGAAAGTAAGAAGTGCAAAGAGATCCTCTGTGCGCATCTAGAGAATTGTGCGAGGTGTGTTGACAGGCTGGGTGCTGCACTTGTGAGATGACACCTGTGATTTTTAAGTGCCGTGGGTACGACATGGGAGGTAGGTGTTGCAAAGAATTGGAGTTCTGAACAGAAAGACTGCTATGATGGAAATGGCTTTGAAATGCAACACGGCAGGCTGCAACTAAGTCCACTCCTCCAGTGTCCTCCTGTGTGTAGATAGTTGTTTTAATGGAATGTGTGACATTCTGTAGAAATAGCAGTGCACGAATGAATATGCAAAGGAGATGCTCAGACAGTGTGTCCTCTCACTATCATTTGTTAGTAGGTATAAGGCACAAGCACAAAGCAATGTGAGCAGTCCATGGGTCCCAGGAGCATCCTGAGGTAGGTTAATATAGCCCGAAGTCATGGGCCGATGGCCAGGCCTGTCCCCCTAGCAAAGCAGGGTCAGCATCTTGCAGCAGGCTGCAGCTGTGTGGATATATATGCCATGCTGCAGTGAAAGGCCTATCACTGCAGAGCATGTAGAAGGCATTGAAAGACCCTGTAAGGTAACTGTGACATGAAAATGGCATGATGATGGCATGGGGGGATGCGTGAAGATTTCCACAGGTGGGCCAGGGAGGGTAGATGTTTATGGCCTGTAAGCACAGATGACAGCATGTAGGCAAAGGCCTCCTGTTCCCCCCTCAGCTGGGGGACAGTGGGTAGAAACCTGCTTCCTGCAAGGGTATCCTCTGGACCTGCTGCATGCTGAGGCTTCAACAGCTTGGAGTGCAGCTGCAGGCTTTGACCTCTTGCAGAAGGTGAGATGACTGAGGAATGATTTTCCCTGGATTTGATTAGCTAGCTAGCTAGGTAGGTAGGTAGGTAGGTAGGTAGGTAGGTAGGTGGCTGGCTGGCTGGCTGGCTGGCTGGCTGGCTGGCTGGCTAGCTACCTACCTACCTACCTACCTACCAACCTACCTACCTACCTACCTACCAACCTAGCTAGCTAGGTAGCTAGGTGGCTGGCTACCTAGCTAGCTAGGTAGCTAGGTGGCTGGCTACCTAGCTGGCTAGCTAGCTAGGTAGGTAGGTAGGTAGGTAGCTAGCTGGCTGGCTGGCTGGCTAGCTAGCTAGCTAGGTAGCTAGCTAGCTGGCTGTCAGGTAGGCTGATTGGTTGGCTGGCTGGTTGGTTGGCTGGTGGGTTGGCTGGCTGGCTGGCTGTCAGTCAGTCAGTCAGTCAGTCAGTCACAGCAAAGTAGCTGTCTTAAGGGAGACTGGTGAATTGAGGTGTATGTGAATGTTTTGCTGAAGAAGAATGATGAGTACGTGATAACCCTCCCTGGAATGGAATTGGACGTGGAGGTTTGGGTCAGGAAGTAGGAGGAGTATGGAACAGGAAAGCCTGGCAGTGGGTTGGTGACAAGGATGAAGTAGGTGAATGGGCATAGAAGGAGGCACTGAGGGGGTTATGGATGGTAGAGAAGTGTTGCAAAAGCTGGAGGAAAGAATGTACCTTGAAGTGTCTCTGTAACAGGGAACAAGCAGAGATGTACAGGTTGCAGCAACAGTATTTCTGTGTTTCACCAGGTTGCCTGTATGACAAGGGCACTACATCCGTGTGGAGCTCCATGTGCTGGCACGTGGTTTGAGTGTCAAGGCAGAAATGGAGAAGAATCTGTCCTCAGGGAGCATGCAGCTCTGGCTGTCCTAAGTATGCTGATATGAGAAGGTATGTGTCACGTTTCAAAAGTGTTGCACTTGCCACAGCAGGAGGCATGCATTGCTGAGAAGCGAGCATGGAGCAGTTGAATTTTGCTACATGCTCAGGCATAGATTTGAGAGTGAAAGAGAAAACTACAAAGAGATACTGTGTGCACATAGGAAGAGTGATACTGTATGCACATGGGGAGAGTTGTACAGGTCGTGTTTCCAGGCTCGGTGCAGTAATTGTGAGACCTGTCAGGTGTAAGTGGCATGTGTAAGACACGGTAAGACATGTGTAAGACGTGGGTGTTGCAAAGAATTGCAGTTCTGAGCAGAAAGGGTACTACAAAGGCAATGGCTTTGAAATGCAGGACAGCAGGCCCAAAAGTGATGGAAATCCACTCCTACAGCGCCCTCTGGTGTCGAGGTAGTGTTTCTGATGGAACTTGGGACGTTCTCTACAAATACCTGGGAAGGAATGGATGTGCAAAGCAGACCCTCCCACAGTGTGTCCTGTCACTGGCATCTGGTCTTACGTTTGAAACACACAAGGACAGAGAGGAAGGGAAAAAGAGGACAGGAGGGACAGGTAGGGCCACAGGAACGAACACAGACACAGCAACAGGAGCGGTCCATAGGTCCCGGGGGCATCCTGAGGTGGCTTAATATAGCCCGAAGTCTTGGGCCGATGGCCAGGCCTGTCCCCCGGCAAAGCAGGGGCAGCATCTTGCAGTAGGCTGCAGATCTGTGGATTTATATGCAGTGCTGCCATGAAAGGCCTAGCACTGCACAGCATGTGGAATGCATAAAAAGACCCTGTAAGGTAACTGTGACATGAAAATGGCATGTGTGTAGCATGTGGGGCTGGAGGAGGGTTTGCACATGTGGGCCACGGAGGGTAGATGTTTATGGCCTGTAAGCACAGATGACAGCATGTAGGCAAAGGCCTCCTGTTCCCCCCTATCCTGGGGGACAGTGGGTACTAACCTGCTTCCTGCAAGGGTATCCTCTGGACCTGATGCATGCTGAGGCTTCCACAGCTTGGAGTGCAGCTGCAGGCTTTGACCTCTTGCAGAAGGTGAGATGACTGAGGAATAATTTTCCCTGGATTTGATCAGATAGCTAGCTGGCTGGCTGGCTGGCTGGCTACCTAGCTAGCTAGCTGGCTGGCTGGCTGGCTGGCTGGCTACCTAGCTAGCTAGCTGGCTGGCTGGCTGGCTGGCTGGCTGGCTACCTAGCTAGCTAGCTGGCTGGCTGGCTGGCTGGCTGGCTACCTAGCTAGCTAGCTGGCTGGCTGGCTGGCTGGCTGGCTACCTAGCTAGCTGGCTAGCCGGCTGGCTGGCTACCTAGCTAGCTAGCTGGCTGGCTGGCTGGCTGGCTGGCTGGCTGGCTACCTAGCTAGCTAGCTAGCTGGCTGGCTGGCTGGTTGGTTGGTTGGTTGGCTGGCTGGCTGGCTGGCTGGCAGGCTGGCTGGCTGGCTGTCAGTCAGTCAGTCAGTCTGTCAGTCAGTCTGTCAGTCAGTCAGTCAGTCACAGCAAAGTAGCTGTCTTAAGGCAGAATGGTAAATAGAGGTGTATATGAATGTTTTGCTGAAGAAGAATGATGAGTACATGATAACCCTCCCTGGAATGGAATGGTACATGGAGGTTTGGGTCAGGAAGTAGGAGGAGTATAGAACAAGAAAGCCTGGGAGCAGGTAAGTGACAAGGATGAAGTAGGTGCATGGGCTTAGAAGAAGGCACTGATGGGGTTATGCATTGTAGAAGAGGCTTGCAAAAGCTGGAGGAAAGAACATGTCTTGAACTGTCTCGTGACAAGGAACGCACAGGGATGTACAGGTTGCAGTAACAGCCTTTCTGTGTTTCACAGGGTTGCCTGTATTGCAAGGACGCTACATCCATATGGAGCTCCATGGGCTGCCACTCGGTGTGATTGTCAAGGCAGAAATGGCAAAGAACCTGTCCTCGGGGAGCATGTAGCTCTGGCTGTCCTAAGTATGCTAATATGAGAAGGTATGTATCACGTTTCAAAAGTGTTGCACTTGCCAGAGCAGGAGGCATGGATTCCTGAGTAGCAAGCATAGAGCAGTTGAATTTTGCTACATGTTCAGGCATAGATTTGGACAGTGAAAGAGAAAAGTACAAAGAGATACTGTGTGCACATAGGGGGAGGGATACTGTATGCACATAGGGAGAGTTGTACAGGTCGTGTTTACAGGCTCACTGCAGTAATTGTGAGACCTGTGAGGTCTAAGTGGCATGTGTAAGACACAGTAAGACATGTCTAGGAGGTCTAAGTTGCAAAGAATTGGAGTTCTGAGCAGAAAGGCTGCTACGAAGGCAAGGGCTTTGAAATGCAGGACGGCAGGCCCAAAAGTGATGGAAATCCACTCCTACAGCGCCCTCTCGTGTCGAGGTAGTGTTTAGGATGGAACTTGAGACGTTCTCTACAAATACCTGGGAAGGAATGGATGTGCAAAGGAGACCCTCGCACGGTGTGTCCTGTCACTGGCATCTGGTCTTAGGTTTGAAAGACACAAGGACAGAGAGGAAGAGAAAAAGAAGAGAGGAGGGACAGGTAGGGCCACAGGAACAAACAGGGACAAGGCAATGTGAGCGGTCCATAGGTCCCGGGGCCATCCCGAGGTAGGTTAATGTAGCCTGAAGTCATGGGTCGATGGCCAGGCCTGTCCCCCTGGCAAAGCAGGGGCAGCGTCTTGCCGCAGGCTCCAGATGTGTGGATATACATGCATTGCTGCAGTGCAAGGCCTAGCACTGCACAGCGTGTGGAATGCATTGAAACACCCTGTAAGGTAACTGTGACATGCAAATGGTATGGTTATGGCACGTGGGGCTGGATGAGGATTTGCACGGGTGGGCCAAGGAGGGTAGATATTTATGGCCTGGCAGCAGACATGACAGCATGTAGGCAAAGGCCTCCTGTTCCCCCCTGAGCTGGGGGACAGTGGGTACTAACCTACTTCCTGCAAGCAGATCCTCTTTGCTCGGTGCACGCTGAAGCTTGGACCATTTGGAGTGCAGCTGCAGGCTTGGACCTCTCACAGAAGGTGAGATGACTGAGGAATAATTTTCCCTAGATGTGATCAGCTAGCTAGCTAGCTAGCTAGGTAGGTAGGTAGGTAGGTAGCTAGCTAGCTAGGTGGCTGGCTCACTGTCAGTCCGTGAGTGAGTAAGTGCCAAGTAGCTGTCTTGAGGAAGACTGGTGGATACAGGTGTATATGAATGCTTAGGTGAAGACGAATGATGACTATGTGATAACCCTCCCTGGAATGGAATTGGACGTGGATTTTGGGGTCAGGAAGTAGGAGGAGTATGGAACAGGAAAGCCTGGCAGTGGGTTGGTGACAAGGATGAAGTAGGTGAATGGGCATAGAAGGAGGCACTGAGGGGGTTATGGATGGTAGAGAAGTGTTGCAAAAGCTGGAGGAAAGAATGTACCTTGAAGTGTCTCTGTAACAGGGAACAAGCAGAGATGTACAGGTTGCAGCAACAGTATTTCTGTGTTTCACCAGGTTGCCTGTATGACAAGGGCACTACATCCGTGTGGAGCTCCATGTGCTGGCACGTGGTTTGAGTGTCAAGGCAGAAATGGAGAAGAATCTGTCCTCAGGGAGCATGCAGCTCTGGCTGTCCTAAGTATGCTGATATGAGAAGGTATGTGTCACGTTTCAAAAGTGTTGCACTTGCCACAGCAGGAGGCATGGATTCCTGAGAAGCAAGCATGGAGCACTTGAATTTTGCTACATGTTGAGGCATAGATTTGAGAGTGAAAGACAAAACTACAAAGAGATACTGTGTGCACATAGGGGGAGTGATACTGTATGCACATGGGGAGAGTTGTACAGGTCATGTTTACAGGCTCACTGCAGTAATTGTGAGACCTGTGAGGTCTAAGTGGCATGTGTAAGACACAGTAAGACATGTCTAGGAGGTCTAAGTTGCAAAGAATTGCAGTTCTGAGCAGAAAGGGTGCTACGAAGGCAAGGGCTTTGAAATGCAGGACGGCAGGCCCAAAAGTGATGGAAATCCACTCCTACAGCGCCCTCTGGTGTCGAGGTACTGTTTAGGATGGAACTTGGGACGTTCTCTAGAAATACCTGGGAAGGAATGGATGTGCAAAGCAGACCCTCCCACGGTGTGTCCTGTCACTGGCATCTGGTCTTAGGTTTGAAAGACACAAGGACAGAGAGGAAGAGAAAAAGAAGAGAGGAGGGACAGGTCGGGCCACAGGAACAAACAGGGACAAAGCAATGTGAGCGGTCCATAGGTCCCGGGGCCATCCCGAGGTGGGTTAATGTAGCCTGAAGTCATGGGTCGATGGCCAGGCCTGTCCCCCTGGCAAAGCAGGGGCAGCATCTTGCAGCAGGCTGCAGATGTGTGCATATACATGCATTGCTGCGGTGCAAGGCCTAGCACTGCACAGCTTGTGGAATGCATTGAAACACCCTGTAAGGTAACTGTGACATGAAAATGGTATGGTTATGGCATGTGGGGCTGGATGGGGATTTGCACGGGTGGGCCAAGGAGGGTAGATATTTATGGCCTGGCAGCAGACATGACAGCATGTAGGCAAAGGCCTCCTGTTCCCCCCTGAGCTGGGGGACAGTGGGTACTAACCTACTTCCTGCAAGCAGATCCTCTTTGCTCGGTGCACGCTGAAGCTTGGACCATTTGGGGTGCAGCTGCAGGCTTGGACCTCTCGCAGAAGGTGACATGACTGAGGAATGATTTTCCCTGGATGTGATCAGCTAGCTAGGTAGGTAGGTAGGTAGGTAGGTGGCTGGCTCACTCACTGTCAGTCCATCAGTGAGTAAGTAAGTGCAAAGTAGCTGTCTTGAGGAAGACTGGTGAATACAGGTGTATATGAATGTTTAGGTGAAGACAAATGATGACTATGTGATAACCATCCCTGGAATGGAATTGTAGGTGGATTTTTGGGTCAGGAAGTAGGAGGAGTATGGAACAGGAAAGCCTGGCAGTGGGTTGGTGACAAGGATGAAGTAGGTGAATGGGCATAGAAGGAGGCACTGAGGGGGTTATGGATGGTAGAGAAGTGTTGCAAAAGCTGGAGGAAAGAATGTGCCTTGAAGTGTCTCTGTGACAAGGAACATGCAGGGATGTACAGGTTGCAGCAACAGTATTTCTGTGTTTCACCAGGTTCCCTGTATTACAAGGGTACTACATGCATGTGGAGCTCCATGGGCTGGCACGTGGTTTGAGTGTGAAGGCTGAAATGGAGAAGAATCTGTCCTCGGGGAGCATGCAGCTCTGGCTGTCCTAAGTATGCTGATATGAGAAGGTATGTGTCACGTTTCAAAAGTGTTGCACTTGCCGGAGCAGGAGGCATGCATTCCTGAGAAGCAAGCACGGAACACTTGAATTTTGCTACATGCTCAGGCATAGATTTGAGAGTGAAAGAGAAAAGTACAAAGAGATACTGTGTGCACATAGGGAGAGGGATACTGTATGCACATGGGGAGACTTGTACAGGTCGTGTTTACAGGCTCGCTGCAGTAATTGTGAGACCTGGAAGGTGTAAGTGGCATGTGTAAGACACGGTAAGACACGTGTAAGACGTGGGTGTTGCAAAGAATTGCAGTTCTGAGCAGAAAGGCTGCTACAAAGGCAAGGGCTTTGAAATGCAGGACGGCAGGCCCAAAAGTGATGGAAATCCACTCCTACAGCGCCCTCTGGTGTCGAGGTAGTGTTTCTGATGGAACTTGAGACGTTCTCTAGAAATACCTGGGAAGGAATGGATGTGCAAAGGAGTCCCTGGCAGGTTGTGCCCTGTCACTGGCATCTGGTCTTAGGTTTGAAAGACACAAGGACAGAGAGGAAGAGAAAAAGAAGAGGGGAGGGACAGGTAGGGCCACAGGAACAAACATGGACAAAGCAGTGTGAGCGATCCACAGGTCCCGGGGCCATCCTGAGGTGGGTTAATGTAGCCTGAAGTCATGGGTCGATGGCCAGGCCTGTCCCCCTGGCAAAGCAGGGGCAGCATCTTGCAGCAGGCTGCAGATGTGTGGATATACATGCATTGCTGCGGTGCAAGGCCTAGCACTGCACAGCTTGTGGAATGCATTGAAACACCCTGTAAGGTAACTGTGACATGAAAATGGTATGGTTATGGCACGTGGGACTGGATGGGGATTTGCACGGGTGGGCCAAGGAGGGTAGATGTTTATGGCCTGGGAGCACAGATGACAGCATGTAGGCAAAGGCCTCCTGTTCCCCCCTGAGCTGGGGGACAGTGGGTCCAAACCTACTTCCTGCAAGCATATCCTCTTTGCTCGGTGCACGCTGAAGCTTGGACCATTTGGAGTGCAGCTGCAGGCTTGGACCTCTCGCTGAAGGTGACAGGAAGGAGGAATAATTTTCCCTGGATGTGATCAGCTAGGTAGCTAGCTAGCTAGCTAGGTAGCTAGCTAGGTGGCTGGCTCACTGTCACTCTGTGAGTGAGTAAGTGCAAAGTGGCTGTCTTGAGGAAGACTGGTGGATACAGGTGTATATGACTGTTTAGGTGAAGACGAATGATGACTACATGATAACCATCCCTGGAATGGAATTGTAGGTGGATTTTTGGGTCAGGAAGTAGGAGGAGTATGGAACAGGAAAGCCTGGCAGTGGGTTGGTGACAAGGATGAAGTAGGTGAATGGGCATAGAAGGAGGCACTGAGCGGGTTATGGATGGTAGAGAAGTGTTGCAAAAGCTGGAGGAAAGAATGTGCCTTGAAGTGTCTCTGTGACAAGGAACATGCAGGGATGTACAGGTTGCAGCAACAGTATTTCTGTGTTTCACCAGGTTGCCTGTATTACAAGGGCACTACATGCATGTGGAACTCCATGGGCTGGCACGTGGTTTGAGTGTCACGGCAGAAATGGAGAAGAATCTGTCCTCGGGGAGCATGCAGCTCTGGCTGTCCTAAGTGTGCTGATATGAGAAGGTATGTGTCACGTTTCAAAAGTGTTGCACTTGCCACAGCAGGAGGCATGGATTCCTGAGAAGCAAGCATGGAGCACTTGAATTTTGCTACATGCTCAGGCATAGATTAGAGAGTGAAAGAGAAAAGTACAAAGACATACTGTGTGCACATAGGAAGAGGGATACTGTATGCACATGGGGAGAGATGTACAGGTCGTGTTTACAGGCTCGCTGCAGTAATTGTGAGACCTGTGAGCTGTGAGTGGCATGTGTAAGACACGGTAAGACATGTGTAAGACGTGGGTGTTGCAAAGAATTGCAGTTCTGAGCACAAAGGGTGCTACAAAGGCAATGGCTTTGAAATGCAGGACAGCAGGCCCAAAAGTGATGGAAATCCACTCCTACAGCGCCCTCTGGTGTCGAGGTACTGTTTCTGATGGAACTTGGGACGTTCTCTATAAATAACTGGAAAGGAGTGGATGTGCAAAGGAGACCCTCACATGTTGTGTCCTGTCAATGGCATGTGGTCTTAGATTTGAAAGACACGAGGACAGAGAGGAAGGGAAAAAGAGGAGAGGAGGGACAGGTAGGGCCACAGGAACGAACACAGACACAGCAACAGGAGCGGTCCCTAGGTCCCGGGGGCATCCTGAGGTGGCTTAATATAGCCCAAAGTCTTGGGCCGATGGCCAGGCCTGTCCCCCTGGCAAAGCAGGGTCAGCATCTTGCAGTAGGCTGCAGATCTGTGGATTTATATGCAGTGCTGCCATGAAAGGCCTAGCACTGCACAGCATGTGGAATGCATAAAAAGACCCTGTAAGGTAACTGTGACATGAAAATGGCATGTGTGTAGCATGTGGGGCTGGATGAGGGTTTGCACAGGTGGGCCACAGAGGGTAGATGTTTATGGCCTGTAAGCACAGATGACAGCATGTAGGCAAAGGCCTCCTGTTCCCCCCTGTCCTGGGGGACAGTGGGTACTAACCTGCTTCCTGCGAGGGTATCCTCTGGACCTGCTGCATACTGAGGCTTCCACAGCTTGGAGTGCAGCTGCAGGCTTGGACCTCTTGCAGAAGGTGAGATGACTGAGGAATAATTTTCCCTGGATTTGATCAGATAGATAGCTAGCTAGCTGGCTGGCTGGCTGGCTGGCTGGCTACCTAGCTAGCTAGCTGGCTGGCTACCTAGCTAGCTAGCTAGCTAGCTAGCTGGCTGGCTGGCTGCCTGGTTGGTTGGTTGGTTGGCTGGCTGGCTGGCTGGCTGGCTGGCTGGCAGGCAGGCTGGCTGGCTGTCAGTCAGTCAGTCAGTCAGTCAGTCACAGCAAAGGAGCTGTCTTAAGGGAGACTGGTAAATAGAGGTGTATATGAATGTTTTGCTGAAGAAGAATGGTGAGTACATGATAACCCTCCCTGGAATGGAATGGTACATGGAGCTTTGGGTCAGGAAGTAGGAGGAGTATAGAACAAGAAAGCCTGGGAGCAGGTAAGTGACGAGGATGAAGTAGGTGCATGGGCTTAGAAGAAGGCACTGATGGGGTTATGCATTGTAGAAGACGCTTGGAAAAGCTGTAGGAAAGAACATGTCTTGAACTGTCTCGGTGACAAGGAACGTGCAGGGATGTACAGGTTGCAGTAACAGCCTTTCTGTGTTTCACAGGGTTGCCTGTATTGCAAGGACGCTACATCCATGTGGAGCTCCATGGGCTGCCACTCGGTGTGATTGTCAAGGCGGAAATGGCAAAGAATCTGTCCTCGGGGAGCATGCAGCTGTGGCTGTCCTAAGTATGCTGATATGAGAAGGTATGTATCACGTTTCAAAAGTGTTGCACTTGCCAGAGCAGGAGGCATGGATTCCTGAGTAGCAAGCATAGAGCACTTGAATTTTGCTACATGTTGAGGCATAGATTGGACAGTAAAAGAGAAAAGTACAAAGACATACTGTGTGCACATAGGGGGAGGGATACTGTATGCACATAGGGAGAGTTGTACAGGTCGTGTTTACAGGCTCACTGCAGTAATTGTGAGACCTGTGAGGTCTAAGTGGCATGTGTAAGACACAGTAAGACATGTCTAGGAGGTCTAAGTTGCAAAGAATTGCAGTTCTGAGCAGAAAGGGTGCTACGAAGGCAAGGGCTTTGAAATGCAGGACGGCAGGCCCAAAAGTGATGGAAATCCACTCCTACAGCGCCCTCTGGTGTCGAGGTACTGTTTAGGATGGAACTTGGGACGTTCTCTAGAAATACCTGGGAAGGAATGGATGTGCAAAGCAGACCCTCCCACGGTGTGTCCTGTCACTGGCATCTGGTCTTAGGTTTGAAAGACACAAGGACAGAGAGGAAGACAAAAAGAAGAGAGGAGGGACAGGTCGGGCCACAGGAACAAACAGGGACAAAGCAATGTGAGCGGTCCATAGGTCCCGGGGCCATCCCGAGGTGGGTTAATGTAGCCTGAAGTCATGGGTCCATGGCCAGGCCTGTCCCCCTGGCAA
Organism: Lichenostomus cassidix; assembly: GCF_008360975.1. Taxonomy (NCBI): domain Eukaryota; kingdom Metazoa; phylum Chordata; class Aves; order Passeriformes; family Meliphagidae; genus Lichenostomus; species Lichenostomus cassidix. Next base: position 631,781 of record NW_028147553.1, read on the forward strand.
AGCAGGGGCAGCGTCTTGCCGCAGGCTGCAGATGTGTGGATATACATGCATTGCTGCGGTGCAAGGCCTAGCACTGCACAGCTTGTGGAATGCATTGAAACACCCTGTAAGGTAACTGTGACATGCAAATGGTATGTTTATGGCATGTGGGGCTGGATGAGGATTTGCACGGGTGGGCCAAGGAGGGTAGATATTTATGGCCTGGCAGCAGACATGACAGCATGTAGGCAAAGGCCTCCTGTTCCCCCCTGAGCTGGGGGACAGTGGGTACTAACCTACTTCCTGCAAGCAGATCCTCTTTGCTCGGTGCACACTGAAGCTTGGACCATTTGGAGTGCAGCTGCAGGCTTGGACCTCTCACAGAAGGTGAGATGACTGAGGAATAATTTTCCCTAGATGTGATCAGCTAGCTAGCTAGCTAGCTAGCTAGGTAGGTAGCTAGCTAGCTAGGTGGCTGGCTCACTGTCTGTCCGTGAGTGAGTAAGTGCCAAGTAGCTGTCTTGAGGAAGACTGGTGGATACAGGTGTATATGAATGCTTAGGTGAAGACGAATGATGACTATGTGATAACCCTCCCTGGAATGGAATTGGACGTGGATTTTGGGGTCAGGAAGTAGGAGGAGTATGGAACAGGAAAGCCTGGCAGTGGGTTGGTGACAAGGATGAAGTAGGTGAATGGGCATAGAAGGAGGCACTGAGCGGGTTATGGATGGTAGAGAAGTGTTGCAAAAGCTGGAGGAAAGAATGTACCTTGAAGTGTCTCTGTAACAGGGAACAAGCAGAGATGTACAGGTTGCAACAACAGTATTTCTGTGTTTCACCAGGTTCCCTGTATGACAAGGGCACTACATCCGTGTGGAGCTCCATGGGCTGGCACGTGGTTTGAGTGTCAAGGCTGAAATGGAGAAGAATCTGTCCTCGGGGAGCATGCAGCTCTGGCTGTCCTAAGTGTGCTGATAGGAGAAGGTATGTGTCACGTTTCAAAAGTGTTGCACTTGCCACAGCAGGAGGCATGCATTGCTGAGAAGCAAGCATGGAGCACTTGAATTTTGCTACATGCTCAGGCATAGATTTGAGAGTGAAAGACAAAACTACAAAGAGATACTGTGTGCACATAGGGAGAGTGATACTGTATGCACATGGGGAGAGTTGTACAGGTCGTGTTTACAGGCTCGCTGCAGTAATTGTGAGACCTGTCAGGTGTAAGTGGCATGTGTAAGACACGGTAAGACATGTGTAAGACGTGGGTGTTGCAAAGAATTGCAGTTCTGAGCAGAAAGGCTGCTACAAAGGCAAGGGCTTTGAAATGCAGCACGGCAGGCCCAAAAGTGATGGAAATCCACTCCTACAGCGCCCTCTGGTGTCGAGGTACTGTTTAGGATGGAACTTGGGAAGTTCTCTAGAAATACCTGGGAAGGAATGGATGTGCAAAGCAGACCCTCCCACGGTGTGTCCTGTCACTGGCATCTGGTCTTAGGTTGGAAACACACAAGGACAGAGAGGAAGGGAAAAAGAGGACAGGAGGGACAGGTAGGGCCACAGGAACGAACAGGGACACAGCAATAGGAGCGGTCCATAGGGTGCCAGGGGCATCCTGAGGTGAGTTAATATAGACTGAAGTCATGGGCCGATGGCCAGGCCTGTCCCCCTGGCAAAGCAGCGTCAGCATCTTACAGCAGGCTCCAGATGTGTGCATATACATGCATTGCTGCACTGTAAAGCATGTGGAATGCATTGAAAGGCCCTGTAAGGTAACTGTGACATGAAAATGTTTTCTTTATGGCACGTGGGGCTGGATGAGGGTTTGCACAGGTGGGCCAAGGAGGCCATGTTTATGGCCTTCGACAAGAGGTGACAGCATGTAGGCAGAGGCCTCCCGTTCCCCCCTGAGCTGGGGGACAGTGGGTACAATGCATATCCTCCTTGCTAGGTGCATGCTGAAGCTTGGACCATTTGGAGTACAGCTGCAGGGTTTGACATCTTCCAGAAAGTGACATGAATGAGGAAAAATTTTCCCTGGATGTCATCAGCTAGGTAGGTAGGTAGGTAGGTAGGTAGGTAGATAGCTGGCTGGCTGGCTGGCTGGGTGGGTGGCTGGCTGGCTGGCTGGCTGACTTTCAGTCGGTCAGTCGGTCAGGCAGTGCAAAGTAGCTGTCTTGAGGGAGACTGGTGGATACAAGTGTATATGAATGTTTTGCTGAAGAAGAATGATGAGTACATGATAACCCTCCCTGGAATAGAATTGGACGTGGAGGTTTGGGTCAGGAAGTAGGAGGAGTATGGAACAAGAGAGCCTGGCAGTGGGCTGGTGAGAAGGATGAAGTAGGTGAATGGACATAGAAGGAGACGGTGAGGAGGTTATGGATTGTTGAAGAGGCTTGCAAAAGCTGGAGGAAAGAATGTGCCTTGAAGGGTCTCGGTGACAAGGAACGTGCAGGGATGTACAGGCTGCAGCAACAGTCTTTGTGTGTTTCTCAGGGTTGCCTGTATTGCAAGGACAGTGCATCCATGTGGAGCCCCGTGGGCTGGCACTGGTGTGAGGGTCAAGGCAGAAATGGAGAAGAATCTGTCCTGGGGGAGCGTGCAACTCTGGCTGTGCTAAGTATGCTGGTATGAGAAGGTATGTGTCATGTTTCAAAAGTGTTGCAGTTGCCATACCAGGAGGCATGTATTACTGAGAAGCCAGCACGGAGCAGTTGGAATCTGGGCACCTGTTCAGGCATAGTTTTGATAGAGAGAGGGAAAACTACAAAGTGATAGTGGGTGCACATAGGGAGAGTTGTGCAGGTCGTGTTTACAGGCTCGGTGCAATAATTGTGAGACCTGTGAGTTGTCAGTGCCGCGTGTAAGACGTGGGACGTGGGTGTTGGAAAGAAGTGCAATTATGAGCACAAAGGGTGCTATGGAGGCAATGGCTTTGAAATGCAAGACGGCAGACTGGAAGTGACAGGAAATCCACTCCTACAGCACCCTCTTGTGTCAAGGTAGCATTTAGGATGGAACTTGGGACGTTCTCTACAAATACCTGGGAAGGAATGGATGTGCAAAGGAGACCCTCACACGGTGTGTGCTGTGAGTGGCATCTGTTCGTAGCTATGACGGACACAAGGAGAGACAGAGAGAAAAAGAGGAGTGGAAGGACACGTAGGGCCACAGGAACAAACAGGGACAAAGCCATAGCAGCGGTCCATGCGTCCCGGGGGCATCCTGAGGTGGGTTAACATAGGCTGAAGTCATGGGCCCATGGCCAGGCCTGTCCCCCTGGCAAAGCAGGGGCAGCATCTTGCAGCACACTGCAGCTGTATGGATATATATGCCGTGCTGCAGTGAAAGGCCTAGCACTGCACAGCATGTCAAAGGCATTGAAAGACCCTGTAAGGTAACTGTGACATGAAAATGGCACGGTTATAGCATGTGACAGTGGGTTCAGGTTTGCACACGTGGGCCACGGAGGGTAGATGTTTATGGCCTGCGAGCAGAGGTGACGGCATGTAGGCAAAGGCCTCCCGTTCCCCCCTGAGCGGGGGGACGGTGGGTACAAACCTGCTTCCTGCAAGCGTATCCTCTGGGCCTGCTGCGTGCTGAGGCTCGGACGACTTGGAGTGCAGCCACGGGCTTTGGCCTCTGTGCGTACACACCTCTCGCAGAAGGTGACATGACTTCATAAGAACTTTGCCTGGACGTAATCAGCAGCTGGCTGAATGTCAATACAAAGTATGTGTCTTCAGAGAAACTTGTGGATGGAGTGAGATAGGAATGTTTGGGTGAAGAAGAATGCCCACTGTGTGATGACCATCCCTGGAGGGGAATTGGAACTCTGCAGAGTATGGAGTGCATGCACTGTTAGACAGCCTTTGCTGCAGGCAAGTGTGAAGAAGCCATGGAGATGGATTAGAAGGTATTAGACTGGGTGGTTGCGGTGGGATGACATGGGTGGGTAAGAGATAGTGCACCTGATTGAGAATTTGTAGAATACTGGGAAACTTTGATGTGTTGCTGTGGCTGAGCAGGCCTGAAACCCTCCGCTGTGTCACGACTTCAACAGGCGGCTGGTGGGTAGGAGGCCCAGGAGGACGTGGCATCGGGCGCTCGGACTAGCACACGTGCAGAGCCGTGCGGAAATGACTGACACGTGTGTCGTGTTCTCTTCCGGACGGTGGGGTTTCGCTGCTGCTGGAGTCGCCTATCCCGGCAAGGATATTGTGGTGATGTGGCATGCATAGAGAAGGGAAAGATGGCATCTGTTCTGTTCCAAAAGATATAGAAAACAAAATGACATGAAAGGCTGCTGAAGGAAAATTGTTATGACTGACTGCTACTGTTGCAAAATGTATCATCGGGTTAAAAATATTGTGTCACTGGAGTCAAAGGTTTGGTTTGGGTTTCCCCTGGGAAAAGAAATGTTTGGTTTCTTCCAGGGCGATGTTGTGCCACATGAGGCCTGGTGAATTCAGCATAGCAAGAGCTTGGGATTGAGCCCCAAAGATAAGCAGAAAGACAAGCACTGTGAACAGAACATCCAGCAGGAACATGTGGTTCTCCAGAAGACAGGATGGATATGACAAGCAGCTAGGCCAGAGCACCTGCAGCAGGGCTGAAGACATCCTGGCCCAGAGAAATGACTGCTAAAAACAAGTGAAGAATGTCATAAGCGTGACAGACAAGGACATTGGAGTGCAACGAGACACCAAATATGGGGAGTTTGCTCCACTTTGGACGAATGAACACTGAGGCAATGCTTTCCTATTGGCTTTTACTGTATGCACTATCTGAGAAACGGAGTAAAAGCTCTGTATTCTGGAATGGTTGTCTCTGCACACCCGGGCTATGGGGGGATGAGATGATTGCTGTGGTACGTGCTGGGCACAAAATAAAGTCATGCCTTGAGTGTGTAACATGAAAATGTTGTTGCAGAGTTTTTCCATTTTTTTCTGCAGATTGGGGGACACTAGTAAACACGTGGCAGTAGTGTAGAGGTGGAAAAAAAACCCCCAAGACTGCAGAAGTGATCCCTGCAAAAGCACAGCAGGGGGTAAGACATGCACACAGAAGTGAATGCAGGCACGAAACAAGTGAAAAAACCCCAGCGATACACAGTAGAAGCCCCTAGGAAATACTGTACAATGAGATAAGCAAAATGGACGTAGTTGGGAGAAACAACTGTATATATGCTAGTGCTGCAGTATCCCCCAAAATATGTTTTGGTTTTCAAGAATCATAAATGGTGTTTTCAAAACGTGATGAAAAGACCCAGTAAGATTTGAGAGAATGATACTTTGTGCTAATACAGTTGAGGGAAAGCATGTAAAAACCATGCACTGAACCTTAGGAAAATTGTCTAGCAAAGGAGCTCCAAAAATGGGGAAAAAAGTAAAACGCTAAAGAAGCAACGGCTCCCCTGTTGCCATAGCGACGGGCGGGCGGAGGCAGGCGTAGCTTAGGGCGGACTGAGGGGGCACCGAGGGGCGGGCTCTTGGGCGGGCTAGGGGGAGCGGCAGGGCCGTGGCTGTGTTCCGAGCCCCGTGACGTCGAGGGGCGGGGTGTGGAGACCACCGGAGGCGTGGCTTTCTCCCGGGCAGGGCGCCGAGAGGGGCGGGGCCAAGGTAGGGACGACAGGCGGAGCAGTGGGTGGAGTACCGTGACGGACGGAGAATCGGGGGCGGGGAAGTGGGCAGGGCTTTGTTGACGTCATTGTGCGGCGAAAAGGATATGCCCCCAAAAAAAGGTTTTAAAATTAAGGAGCCACTCTGGCTCGGTGGGTATGGCCTTAAGCCGGATCTCTGCACGTCAGGGGTTCGAATCCCACCGCGGGCTACCCCGTGCGTGTGCTAGGCGCGTCACGGCCCCGTAGTCCGGGAGCCCGCCGGGCCCGCCTACCCCCACTGGAACGTAAGTGAGGCACGTGTGCCAGAAGGTGGGGTGACAGAGGCGGGCCCCCCCGCGAGGGGGGGCAGCCCAGGCGGGCCCGCCGCAAGGGGGGGGCTGCCGCTGCAGCTCCCCGCAGGGGGGGGGGATGGCGCCGCGCGGACGGGGCCTCCCGGGGTGCCCCCCGGCATCCACCGCGCCGCGCGCGGCAGCGCGCGGCGCGCGCCGGAAATCGGGGGCGGCGCGTGGTGCCAGGAGGGGGTGGTTGAGGGCACCAAGGTGACAAAAATGCTTTTTTCCACCTACAACGCACAAACAAACACTTCACCTTCAAACTCTCTCCATCCCAAAAAATAAATACTTCTTTACTCACATTTCCTTCTCTTCTCAAACTCTGCCTTCTTTCATGCCTTAACACATCTCACTCACACACACACACAGACAGCCAAATACACTGCATATACATTCACCAACTCAAACACACTCACATTAACAACAAATAAACCCTCTTCCCAAACTTTGCAAAACACTCCATTTATGCACCTCTTGCCTTCTACAAAACTCACATACTCTCTCTAAAGCCTTGCCGCCTTGCTTACACCACCGTCGCAGCTCCTTGCTTGCGCCGTTCAAGCCACGCTGACGCTTCTTCATTTACCACACCGATCCCTTCCTAACCCACTTTGACCTTTCACCCCTCACACTCACGACAACAAAACCTCACCTCTCACATCCTTCACCTTTGCATTCCCACCTTTACTCCCTCAACATTTCTTCCACGTGCCACTTCCTGCCATCATTACTTCCCTGCAACCAATCGCTTCACAGTAACACTCTGAAAGACAAACGAAATTTAACAATCATCTCAAACACCTGCATCTGGCCTCCAGCAAGCCACAAACCTCTTCCAACACCATGGCTAACTGACAGCTAGGCACCTCTCTCCCATGGAAAATCAAACTCCCACTGCTTTGCCCGTCTGGTCCTCTCCGTACCAATGCCGTGTTCGGGCCCAGATGCCTCTGATGTCTGACTCCGTCCGCTTGGTTCTCACGCATTGCCTATTAGGGCACGGGACTCATTTTAGAAAAGCGGATCAAACGCAACAAACAGCCGCTCCTGCTGCTCAGCCACCAACTTCCAGCCTCTCCCTCCTTGCCACTTGCTACACACCACTCCCTCAAGCCTGCTGCCTACCTGGCTCACCTTCTCAACATTGGGTGGCTTGGGCCTCCCCTTTGCATATGCTCTCTGAACACCTTGCCACTGTGTCCCCCATGCTCATCTCCTCCCTCGGCTACCCATTCGGCGCCTCGACGCGGAAAGTGCCCCGCAAATCAAACGCGGGCTATATGTATGTGTGTCTGTGAGCATGTGTATATGTATATCTGTGTATATCTGTGTCTCTATATATATACATATGTGTGTATATATACATATCTGTATGTATATACATATGTGTGGGTGTATATATATATATATATGTCTACATATATGTGTGTCTATATAGGTGTATGTGTATATATATGTAGGTGTCTGTATATGTATGTCTGTGTGTGTATATATGTCTGTGTGTATATATACATGTCTGTGTATATATATATGTGTGTGGGTATATATCTGTCTCTTTATATATACATAAGTGTATATATACATATGTGTGTATATACATGTGTGTGTATATATTTCTGTGTCTATACATACATATGTGTGTATATATACATATATGTGTATATATATTTGTATGTCTGTATATATACATGTGTGTGTGAATATATACATGTGTGTGTCTATATATACATGTCTGTGTGTATATATATATATGTGTGGGTATATATATATGTCTATGTATAGATACATGTGGGTATATTTACATATGTGTGTACATACATGGGTGTATATATGTGTGTATACACAATATGTCTGTATATATACATATGTGTATATACACACATATGTGTGTATATATACATACGTGTGTACATATCTGTGTGTGACTATATATATGAGTGTGTGTATATATATATGGTGTGTATATATATGTGCGTACATATATGTGTGTCTATATATATGAGTGTGGGTATATATATGTGAGTGTGTGCATATATATGTGTATATATACACATATGTGTGTATATATATGTGTATATAAATACATATGTGTATATATGTGTGTGTATATATATGTGTGTCTGTATATATACATATGTGTGTATATATACATATGTCTCTATATGCATATGAGAGAATGTATATATATCTATATATATGTCTTTCTATAAATATGTTTGTGTTTATATACATATGGGGGTGTATATATAGGTGTCTATATACATCTGTATATATCTTTGGGTGTATATATATATGTGTGTATATGTATGTGTGGGTATATATACACATGTGTGTATATATACATATGTGTCTGTATATATACATATGTGCATGTATATACATATGTGTGTGGATATATATGTGTGTATATGTGTCTGTATATATATGTGTCTCTCTGTATATACATGTATGTCTATACATATATGTGTGTGCATATTGTGTGTGTCTGTGTAGATATACATCTGTGCATATATACATAAGAGTGTTTATAGACATAGGACTGCATATATATGTCTGTATGTATATATGTCTGTGTATATATATATATGGTGTGTATAAATATGTCTGGTATCTGTATGTGTATATATATATACATAGGTGTGTATATATGTGTCTGAGTGTGTGTGTATATATGTGTGGATGTGTATATATATGCTGTGTATAAATATGTCTGTGTATCTCTATCTGTATATATATACATATGTGTGTGTATATATATATCTATGTGCATAAATATGTGTACGTGTATGTATATATATGCTGCATATAAATAAGTGTGTCTATCTGTATGTGTATATATATGCATGTCTGTATATATATGTGTGTGTATATATATATGGGGTATATAAATATGTGTGTGTATCTGTATTTGTATATATATATACATATGTCTATATATATATATGTATGAGTGGATATATATATGTGTGTGTATATATATATGCTGTGTATAAATATTTGTGTGTATCTGTATGAGTATATATATACATATGTGTGTATATATATGTATGTCTGCATATGTGTGTGTGTGTGTATATACATATGGTGCATTTTAATATGTGTGTGTGTATGTGTATGTCTATATATATACATTTCTGTGTATATATCTCTGTGTATGCATATATATGAGTAGGTGTGTATATATATATGGTGTGTATAAATATATGTGTGTATCTGTGTATATATATATACATATATGTATATATATATGTGTCTGTGCATATATATATGTCTGTGTGTGTCTGTGCATATATATATGGTGTGTATATTTATGTGTGTATATCTATATGTGTATATATATACATATGTGTGTATATATATATGTCTGTGCATATATATGAGTGGGTGTGTATATATATGGTGTGTATAAATATCTGTCTGTATCTATAGGTGTATATATATACATATGTGTGAGTATATATGTGTGTATGCATATATATGTCTGTGTGTATATATATATGGTGTGTATAATTATGTATCAATATCTATATGTATATATATATACATATGTGTTTATATATATGTGAATGTGTATATATATGTGTGTGTGTATATACATGTGTGGGTATCTATATATGTATATATACATATATGTGTATAATTACATGTATGCATTTATATGTCTGTATATATATATCTGTGTGTACGTATATCTGTGTGTATCTATATGTCAGTATATATACATATATGTGTATAAATAAATGTCTGTATATATATGTCTGTATATACAGAGGTGTGTGTATATATATATGTATCTGTGTATATGTCTGTATATGTGTGTGTGTATATATACATATCTGTTTGTATACACGTGTATGTGTGTCTATATATCTCTGTATATATGTCTGCATATATATTTCTGTCTGCATATATATATCTATGGGTGTGTATATATCTGTGTGTGTATGTATATGTGTCTCTGTATAGATAGGTGAGAGTGTATATATACATGTGTGTGAATACATATATGTCTGTGGCTATATATGTGTGTCTCTGTATATACACGTCTGTGTATATATACAAATGTGTGTATATACATATGGTGTATATATACTTCTGTGTACACATACATATAGGCGTATATATACATATGTCTGTATATATATGGGTGTGTGTATATATATGTGTGAGTGTATATATATATGTATGTATATATACATATATGTGTGTATCCGTACATATGTGTGTATATATACATATATGTGTGTATCCGTACATATGTGTGTATATATACATATATGTGTGTATCCGTACATATGTGTGTATATATATGTATCTGTGTGTATATATATATGTGACTGTATATATACATGTATGTCTATACATATAGGTGTATGGCCATATATGTCTGACTCTGTATATATACCTATATGTATATATACATATCTGTGTGTATACATATGCTGTATATATATATTTCTGAATATACATACATATGGGCGTATATAAACAAATATCTGTATATATATGGGTATGTGTAGATATATGTCACTGTGTATATGTACGTGTGTGTATATATACATATCTGTGTGTATCCCGACATATCTATGTATATATATGTGTGTGTGTATATATATGTGTAAGCGTGTATATATATGTCTGTGTCTACATATATATGGTGTGTATATACATATCTGTGTATATAGGTGTGTCTGTGTATATATATGTCGAAAGCTGGCTTCTAGAGAAGGGACACGCAGATGGACATACATTGCTTATTAACCAGCCGCTTCTTGACAATAGCCATATTCGGCCGACTATTCATGACATACCTTCGTCCCATCGGCGATCTAAGGTCACCGTGACTTTCCTTCCACGTGGACATCGTAGGAGCCGTCCGCAATGCGTTCAATGGCGACAAATAGGCAGAAATCGGGCATTATAGGGAAACGTAGATACATGTTAAGGCGAGTAGCCAAACTTAGGCCGTGGAAGTATAGAACCAATACTATTGTATGATTACAGAATAGGCATGAGTTAGTTAACTACACTACAAATTATATGCTGTAAATGAATAAACTGAAGCATGTGGTAAATTCATATTGCTTTCTCAAGCCTCCGTTTCTCAGCATATATATATGTGGGGATATATATATGTGTGACCATGTATATATATGTGTGTGTGTGTACATATATATGGTGAGTATATACAGATGTGTGTATATATATGTCTGTGTGTATATATATCTGTGTGTATATATATATGTCTGTGCGTATATATATGTGTGTGTATATATATGTGTGTGTGTCTATATATGTGTGTGTATATATATCTGTGTGTGTCTATATATGTGTGTGTATATATATCTGTGTGTGTCGATATATATGTGAGTGTATATATACATATGTGTGTGTATACATATATGTGTGTGGACGTATAGCTGTGTCTCTGTGTATATACATCTGTATATATATATATATACATATGTGTGTATATAGATATGGTGTATATATATATCTGTGTGTATACATACATATGTGTGTATATATATCTGTGTGTGTATATATATATATGTCACTCTATATATACACATGTGTGTATACATATAGGTGTGTGGCTATATATGCGTGACTGTATATATATACGAAGGTGTATATATACATATATGTATATATACATATGGTGTATATATATATTTGTGTGTATACATACATATGGGCGTATATATACATATGTGTGTATATATATGGGTGTGTGTATATATATGTATGCGTGTATATGTACCTCTGTGTATATATACATATGTGTGTGTATCCATACATATGTGTGTATATATATGTTTGTATGTATATATATGTGTGAGCATGTATATATATGTGTCTCTCTGTACATATATATGTGTGTGTATATATATATGTGTGTATGTGTATATATATATGTGTGGACATATATATGTGTGAGCGTGTATATATATGTATGTGTGTGTACATATATATGGTGTGTATATACCTATGTGTTTATATATCTGTGTGTGTGTATATATATGTCTCTGCGTATATATATATGTAAGCATGTATATATATGTGTGACTGTGTACATATATATGGTGTCTATATACATATGTGTATAAATATGTGTCTGTGTGTATATATATCTCTGTGTGTATATATATGTGTGAGCATGTATATATATGTCTCTGTGTGTACATATATATGGTGTGCATATACATGTGTGTATATATATGGGTGTGTGTATATATATGTGTATGTATTTATATATGTGTGTGGCTATATATGTGTGAGTGTATAAATACATATGTGTGTGAATACATATATGTGTGTGGATATATATGTGTGTCTCCGTATATATACATGTGTGTCTATATACATAAGTGTGTATATACATATGGTGTATATATATATGTGTCTCTATATACATACACATGTATGTGTCTGTATATATATATGTGACTGTATTTATGCACATGTGTGTATACATATATGTGTGTGGCTATATATGTGTGACTGTGTTTATATATATCTGTGTATATATACATATGTATATATATATATATATGGTGTGTATATATATATATTTGTGTGTATACATACATATGGGCGTACATATACATATGTGTGTATATATATGACTGTGTGTAGATGTATGTGTGACCAGGTATATATATGTGTGTGTGTGTGTGCATATATATGGTGTGTATATACATATAGGTGTATATATATGTGTGTGTGTATATATATGTGTCATTATATATATCTGTGAGCGTGTATATATATGTGTGTGTGTGTACATATATCTGCTGTGTATATACATATGTGTATATATATATGTCTGTGTGTATATATATGTATACGTGTGTATATATATGTGTGTGTATATATTTGTATGTGTGTCTATATATGTGTGACTGTATATATACATATGTGTGTGCATCCATAACTGTGTGTGGATATATATGAGTGTCTCTATATATATACATATGGGTATATATACATATGTGTGTATAGACAAGTGGTACACATATATATATCTGTGTATCCATACAAATATATGTATATATATGTATGTGTGTGTACATATATATGTGACTATATATATACATATGTATGTATACATATATGTATGTGACTATATATGTCTGACTGTGTATATATACATATGTGTATATATGCATATGTGTATATATACATATGGTGTATACATATATTTCTGTATATACATACATGTGGGCATATATATACATATCTCTTCATATATATCAGTGTGTGTGCATATATATAACTGTGTATATATACATGTGTGTATATATACATATGTGTGTCTATCCATACATATCTGTGTATATATATGTGTATGTGTAGATATATGTGTGAGCGTCTATATATATGTGTCTCTGTGTACATATATATGGTGTGTATATACATATCTCTGTATATATATGTGTCTGTGTATGTATATATATGGGTATATATATGAATCAGCGTGTATATATATGTGTGTATGTGTACATATATATGCAGTGCATATACATAAGTGTGTATATACATCTGTGTGTATATATCTGTGTGTGAGTATATATACATATGTGTATCTATACATCTCTGTGTATATACATATGGTGTATATATATGTGAGTGTATACAGACATATGGCCATATATATACATATGTGTGTATATATATGGGTATGTGTATATATATGTGTGTATCAATATATACATATGTGTATATATACATATGTCTGTGTATACATACATATGTCTGTGTATACATACATACATGTGTTTATACATGTGTGTTTATATCCATATGTGTCTCTATACATACATATATGTATTAATAGATGTGTGTGTGTCCATATATATGTGTGTGACGGTATATATACGTGTGTGTATACATACATATGTGTGTGTATATATACATACATGTTTTTATAGATGTCTGTTTATATATACGTGTCTGTCTATATACATATGTGTGTGTGTATACATACATATGTGTGTTTATAAATATCTGTGTGCATATCTATGTCTGTGACTGTATATATACGTGTGTGTATATATACATATGTGTCTGTATACATACATATGACTGTGTATACATACATATGTATGTTTATAGATGTGTGTGTCTCTATATATATGTGTGAGTGTATATATACGTGTCTGTATATATGTGTGTATATATACATGTCTCTGTACATTAACATGTATGTGTATATATATACATATGTGGGTATATATACATGTGTGTATATATACATATGTCAATATATAGGTATAAATATGTGTGTGTATATACATATGTCTGTATATATATGTATCTGTATATATATATATGTGTGTATATATACAGGTGTATGTATACATACATACGTGTGTATATATATACATGTGTGTATGTATATGCCTGTACATATATATCTGTGTGTATATATGTGTCTATATATACGTCTGTGTATACATACATATGGGTGTATATATACATATGAGTGTCTATATATGTCTGTATGTATATATGAGTGTGTGTCTATATATACTGTGAATACAGATGTGTGTGTATTTCTATGTATATATATACATATCTGTGTATATATACATATGTGTGCTTATATATCTGTCTGTATATATATATATCTGTGTATACATATCTATGTCTATTCATACATATGTGTGTATATATTCATATGTATGTATATATAAGTGTCTGAGTATATATATATGTGTGTACATATATGTGTGTGAGTATATATATATGGTGTGTATATAGCTGGCTGTGTACATAGATGTATATTTACACACATATGTGTGTATATATCTGTGTGTGTGTATATATATATGTGTATATATACATATGTGTGTATATACATATATGTGTATGTATATATATCTATATATATGTCTCTATATATATATGTGTATCTTTATATACATATGGGGGTGTATATATATGTTTGCATATACATATCTGTATATATATGTGTGTGTATACATGTATGTATGTATATATATGTCTGTGAGTATATACATGTCTGTGTATATATGCATAGGTGTATATGCATATATTTGTATATACATGTGTGTGTATATATATCAGTGTGTATACATATATATGTGTGTACATTTACATATGTGTGTACATATGCATATGTGTGCATATATATATGTCTCTGTATATATGTGTCTGTATATATACATATGTGCGTTTGTATGCATATGACCATGTATATATACATGTGCATGTATATATACATGTGTGTGTATATATACATGTCTGTGTGTATATGTACATGTGTGTATATATTCATATGTGTGTGTATATATGTGTGTCTATATATATGTGTATAAATGTGTGTATATATACATATGTGTGTATATATACATATGTGTGTATATATACGTGTGTATATATATACGTCTCTGTATATAACCATATGTCTGAGTGTATACATACGTGAATATATATATACATGTGTATGTATATATACATGTATGTAAATATCTACATATGTGTGTATATACATATGTATATATATATACATGTGGGTGTTTATATATATGTATGGGCATATATACATATGTGTGTAAATATACATGTGTGTGTATATATATGTGTGTATATATATACATGTCTGCATATAAACATATGTATATATATACATACGTGTATATATATACATGTTTGTGTGTATATATATGTGTGTATACATATCTGTGTGTGTATACATATATGCGTGTATATAACCATATGTGTATATATACATGTCTCTATATATATACATGTGTGTGTATATACAGGTGTGTATATATATACATGTGTATATATATATGTGCGTGTATATAGATGTATGTCTCTATATACGTGTATGTATATATACATGTGTCTATGCATACATGTGTGTATATAAACATATGTGTGTATATGCAAATGAGTACTAATATACATATGTGTGTGTGTGTATATATATATGACTATATATATGTGTCTGTATATATATGTGTGTAAATATACATATGTATATATACATACATATGTGTATATATACACATATGTGTGTATATATATGGGTGTGTGTATACGTGTGTGTGTATATATATAGAGTGTATACAGATGTGTGTGCATTTCTATGTAGATATACATACATATGTGATATATATACATATATGTGTATATATATGTGTCTGTATATATCTATGTGTGTATATAAACATATGTGTGTATATGCATATAAGTATATGTATACATATGTGTGTATATATATGTGTGTGTGTGTGTATATATACATGTGTGTATATAAACATATGTGTGTATACACATATGTGTATATATACATATGTGTATATATATACATGTGTGTGTGCATATATATGTGTGTCTATATATGCATATCTGTGTATATATACATGTGTGTATATGTATGTCTGTATATATGTCAGTGGGTATATATGTGTGTGTATATATACGTATGTGTGTATACATACATATGTGTGTATATAGATATGTGTCTCTGTGTATATATGTGTCTGTGTCTATATATATACGGTGTATACAGATGTATGTGTATTTCTATGTATATATATACACATATGTCTGTATATACCCATGTATGTATATATATGTGTCTGTATATATACATATGTCTGTATAGATATCTCTGTGTATTCATACATATGTGTGTATATATACATATGTGTGTATATATCTGTCTCTGTGTATATATATATGTGTGTGTATATATATGTGTGTGAATATACATATATGGTATGTATATAGATGTCTGTGTATATATATGTATATATATACATATGTGTGTATATATATGTGTGTGTATACATATGTGGGTATATACATATGTGTGTATGCATATGTATTTCTATATATGTCTGTGTATATATATATGTGTATATATATATATGTGTGTATATATATGTGTGTGTATATATACGTGTGTGCGGGTATATATATGCCTGTGGATATATACATAGGTGTATATACATGTCTGTGTACATATATCTGTGTGTATACATACATACGTGTGTACATATACATATGTGTGCATATATATGTGTTTGTGTATATATGTGTGTGTATATATATGTGCATATATATACATATGTGTATAAATATATGTGTGTGTATATATGTGTGTGTATGTATATATATATTCTATGTAAATATATGTGTGTGTATATATATGTGTGTACGTGTATATATATGAGTGTGAGTATGTAAATGTGTATTTATATATATATGTCTGTCTATATATGTGTGTCTGCATATATATGTCTCTGTGTGTGTATATCTGTGGTGTGTATATATATGTGTGTATATATGCAAATGTGTATACATACGTGTGTGTGTGTATATATATCTGTGTGTATACATACATATGTGTGTATATATACATATATGTGGATATATGTGTGTGCATATATTTTTGTATATATATATACACATGTGCATATATATGTGTGTGTGTATATATATGTGTGGGTGTGTGTATATATATATATATACGTTGTGTAAATTTATGTGTGTATATAAATGTATGTTTACATATATACATATGTGTGTATATATATGTGTGTGTGCATATATGTGTGTGTGTGCATGTGTATATTTATGGTGGGTATAAATATGTGTCTCTATATATATGTGTATATATATACATATGTGTCTATATATACATATGTGTGTATAAATACATGTGTGTGTATATATATCTCTGTGTATATACATGTGTGTGTGTATATATATATGTGTGTGATATATACATATGTGTGTATATATACCTATCTGTCTATATATACATGTGCCTTTCTATACATATGTGGGTATGTATATATGTCTATATATATGTGTGTGTATACACATATATCTGTGGATATATATGTATGTCTGTGTATATATACATATGTGTGTATATGTACGTGTGTGTGTGTATATATACATATGTGTGTATATATACATGTTTGTGTATATACATATATGTCTGTGGATATATATGTCTTTCTGTGTATACATACGTGTGTGTATATATACATAAGTGTGTATAGGTACATATGTGTACATATATATATGTGTGTGTCTATATATGCATCTATACATATGTGTGTATATATGTGTGTGTGTATATATGTGTGTGTGTATATATGTGTGTATATAGATATGTGTGTATGCATACTTATGTGTGTATACATGCATATATGTGTATATATATGTGTGCGTGTGTGTATATATACATCTGTGTATATATACGAGTGTGTGTATACATACATATCTGTATATATATAAGTGTATGTGTATACATGTGTGTGTATATATGTGTGTATATATACGTCTGTGTGTATATATACATCAGTGTGTCTATATACATATGTGTGCATATACATATTTCTGTATATATACGTGTGTCTGCGTATATACATGTTTGTGTGTATATACGTCTGTGTATGTATAAGTGTGTGTGTATATATACGTCGGTGTATATATACGAGTGTATGTATACATACATATCTGTGTATATATATGTGTGTGTGTATACATGTGTGTATATATGTGTGTCTGTATATATATGTGTGTGTAGATATATGTATGTGTGTATATATATGTGTGTGTATATATGCGTGTGTATATATGTGTGTGTATATATATGTGTGTGTGCATATTCATATCTCTATGTATATATGTGTATGTATATATGTGTGTGTATATATATGCGTGTGTATATATATGTGTGTATATATACACATGTGTGTGTGTATATATATTTGCATGTATATATATGTGTCTATATACTTGTGTATATATGTGTGTGTGTATATATACATATGTCTGTGTATATACCTGTCTGTGTATATACATATGTGTGTATACATATATGTGTGTGTGTATATTTATGTGTGTATATATATCTGTGTGTATATATATATGTGTATATATACATGTGTGTGTACATATACAAGTGTGTGTATGTATATATGTCGGTATATATATGTGTGTGTATATATATGTCCATATATATATGTGTGTGCATATATATGTGTGTATATACAAGTGTGTGTATATATTTATGTGTGTGTATATATATGAGTGTGTATAAATGTGTGTGAATATATGTGTGTGTATATATATGTGTATGTGTGCATATACATGTGTGTATATATATGTGTATGTATACATGAGTGTGTATATATATGTGTGTATATATGTTTGTGTACATATATATGTGTGTACATATATATCTGTGTATATATGTGTGTGTATGTATATATGTGTGTATATATGTGTGTTCAGATATACATATGTGTATATATATATGTGTGTATATATACATATGTGTGTGTATATATGTGTGTGTGTATATATATGGGTGTATATATATGTATATATATACATATGTCTGTATATATAGGAGTGTGTATATATACATATGTGTGTATATATACATATGAGTGTATATATATGTGTGTGTGTATATATACATATGTGTGTGTATATATACGTGTGTATATATATGTGCATGTGTATATATATGTGCATATATATACATATGTCCATGTATATACATATGTACATGTATATACATATGTGCATGTATATATGTGTCTGTATATTTACATATGTGCGTTTATATACATATGTGCATGTATATATACATGTCCGTGTATATGTACTTGTGTGTGTATATATTCATATGTGTGTGTATATATGTGTGTCTATATATATGTATGTGTATATATGTGCATCTGTGTGTTTATATATATGTATGTTGTGTATATATATATGTGTGTGGATATAAATATGTGTATATATATACATATGTGTGTATATATATGTGTGTGTATATATACATATGTGTGTATAAATGTGTGTATATATACATACATGTGTCTATACATACATACGTGTGTTTATATGTGTGTGTAGATATATGTGTGTGTGTGTGTATATATATATACATGTGTGTATACATACATATATGTGTGTATATATATGTGTATATATATATGTCTGAATATATATGTGTGTATATATATACATATGTGTGCATATATGTGTCTATATATATACATATGTGTGTATAGATATGTGTGTGTATATCTATATAAGTGTGTATCTATACGTATGTGTGTATATATACGTGTGTGTGTATATAAACATGTGTGTGTATATATATACATATGTGGGTATATATACATGTGTATATATATACATGTGTTTATATATAGGTATATATATGTGTGTATATATATATATGTCTCCATATATATATGTATGTGTGTATATATATGTGTGTATATATACATGTGTATGTATACATACATATGTGTGTATATATACATATGTGTGTATATACATATGTGTATATATATACATCGGTGTGTATATAAATGTATGTGTGTATATATACATGTATGTGTATATAAATGTGTGTGTGAATATATACATGTGTGTGTATATACATGTGTGTATATAAACATATGTGTGTATATACATATGTGTATATATAAACATGGGTGTGTGTATATATATGTGTCTATATATCCATATCTGTGTATATATACATGAGTGTGTATACTTACATATGTGTGTATATATACATGTGTGTATATATATATATGTGTGTGTGTATATATGTGTGTGTGTATATATATAGTGTGTATAGAGATGTGTGTGTATTTCTATATATATATATACATATGTGTCTATATATACATATGTATGTATATATATGTCTCTGTATATATACATATGTGGGTATAGATATCTCTGTGTATTCATACATATGTGTATATATATATGTGTGTACACATATGTGTCTGTATATATACATATGTATGTAT
>NW_028147553.1:653048-697773 GCF_008360975.1 Lichenostomus cassidix
CCCCTAACCGTAACCCTAACCCTAACCCTAACCCTAACCCTAACCCTAACCCTAACCCTAACCCTAACCCTAACCCTAACCCTAACCCTAACCCTAACCCTAACCCTAACCCTAACCCTAACCCTAACCCTAACCCTAACCCTAACCCTAACCCTAACCCTAACCCTAACCCTAACCCTAACCCTAACCCTAACCCTAACCCTAACCCTAACCCCGCCCACCGACCCCGCCCACCGACGTCACCACTGATCCCGCCCCCTGACTCCGCCCACCGACCCCGCCCACCGACGTCACCACTGATCCCGCCCCCTGACTCCGCCCACCGACTCCGCCCACCGACGTCACCGCCGACGTCACCGCCGACCCCGCCCACCGACTCCACCCACTCATTCTGCACTGTTTCTGCAGACCTTCTAACTGCTCTCCTGGATAGTGTACCATGGTTGGTGTCATTTTCGTACTTCCTGTACTTATTGTGCTTATCTTTGCTACTGTGCCTGTCATGACTGTATTGTTTGTGTCTGTTCTCCTATATGTGGTCAATGTTGTTCCTACCTTGTGCAGCATAATGACCACAATTGTGGTCATTATGGTCATCATTGTTCTCTTCTAGTACTGCTGATTGCTGTTGACATTGTCCTCATCGTCACGGGGGTGGGTATCTTCATTATGCTCGTATAGGTGCTTGCCCTCCTGCTGCAAAGTGTCTTAATTGTCTTCCTGACGGTTCTTGCCCTCCTGCTGCGAAGTGTCTTAATTGTGTAGGAGAAAAAAATCATACGTTCCTGTAAAAATGAAAATGGCAACTGAAGTTATTATGCAAATCACTGCCATTATGCTAATGAACCAACCCTAACTATGCTAAGCACAGACTCATTCATAAGGTAATCATCCCCATGATGCTAATGATAATATTTAGGCAAATGTTAGGCAGATGTGATTCTTCCCTATGCTAATGATATAGATGATACTAACTACCCTGACAATGCTGATTACACTAATTAGTCAAGCAACCCCTAATTATGCTAACAACCCTAATTATGGTAATCATCTTAAGCATGCTAACAACCCTAATTATGCTAACAACCCTAATTATGCTAACAACACCCCTAATTATGCTGAATACCCTGATTATGCCAACTACCCTCATGATGCTGATTACCCTACATAGGCTAACAGCTTTATATATGGTAACAACATTAATACTGCCAAGCATCTGAAAAACACTAACAACCTCATGATGCTAATTACCCCTAATCTTAAGCACTGTCATCTCTATTAATACTGTAACGACCCTAACCCTAGACACACCCCCCCCTGACCACCAGCCCTATTCACTGCACCTGGGCCCCTTCGCAACCCGAACCCTAGACCACGCCCCCTGACGACTCAGACCCGCCCCTTTGCAACCCTCTCCCTAGACCACGCCCCCTGAACGCACCCCTAATCGTAACCCTAACCCTGATCCCTTGCACCTGAACGCACCCCCTAATCGTAACCCTAACCCTGATCCCTTGCACCTGATCCCTTGGCAATGTAGTGTCATATTACCCTCATCTATACCCTCACTGTAGCCCTAAAACCTGATCCCCTGCACCTGACCCCTTGGCCCTGTTCCCTCACCCTCATGGTGACCCTCATCCTCATCCTCACTGTAATGATGACTCCTGATCGCTATACCTGATCCCTTGACCCTGCTCCCTCACCCCACCCTCTTCCTCACCCTCACTATAAGCCTTTTACAGTACCCTATAACCCCTGATCCCTGCACCCGATCCCTTTACCCTACACCCCCACCCTCACCCGCGCTGTACCGAGCATGCGCGATACGGTGGACTACCAAAATGGCGTCGGCATCGCTCGAGCATGCGCGGTACCGTGGACTACCAAAATGGCGTCGGCATCGCTCGAGCATGCGCGGTACGGACGACAACCAAAATGGCGCCCGCATCGCTCGAGCATGCGCGGTACGGTGGACTACCAAAATGGCGTCGGCATCGCTCGAGCATGCGCGGTACCGTGGACTACCAAAATGGCGTCGGCATCGCTCGAGCATGCGCGGTACGGACGACAACCAAAATGGCGCCCGCATCGCTCGAGCATGCGCGGTACGGACGACGGCCAAAATGGCGTCGGCTGGCTCGAGCATGCGCAGTTGTGACGCGTTCGAAAAGGGCGGCCGCGGGGTATTCTCAGGGGGTTTAGGAACGTACCTGGCTGCCAGAACGAAATGCGCACCCCGAGAGTGCCGCCGCGGCGGCTCGCGAGCCTTGCGGGCTTGCGGGAAAGAGCGACGGCGCGGTCGGGGCGGGGGGAGCTGCCGAGATCCCTGCGTTCAGGGATACGCACCGGCGCCGTCGGCCGAACGGCGGCCACGCCCCTCGGCGCCCCGGCCCGCCCCTGGCCGCCAAGCCCCGCCCCGGCCCGCCCCTCTCCGCCCCGGCCCGCCTCTCCCCGCCCCTCGGCTCCGAGCCCCTCAAAAGGGGCCTCCCGGCGCCGCCCGCGAGACCCCCAGGAGCACCAGTGGCGGACGAGGAGCGGCGGAGTGGCAGCGGCTACGGTAAGGCAGCGGAAGCTGAGCGCCGGCGGCGGCCGGGCGGCGGCGGCAGCGGAGGGGCGGAGGAGCGACGGAGCACCGGCCGCGGAGCGCCGGCGGCGGGAGCGGACAGCGGCGGAGAACCGCCGCGGAGGCGGCGGCGGCCCAGCGCCGCCGACGCCTGGGCCGGGCGGCGGCGGCGCGGCGGCGGAGGGGCGGAGGAGCACTGCCGCGGAGCTCGAGCGGCGGCGGAGTGGCGGGAGCGGACGAGGAGCGGAGAACCAGCCGCGGAGCGCCGGGCGGCGCCAGCGCCGCGACGCTCCGCCGGGCGGCGGCGGCGGCGGCGGGGAGAGGCGGAAGAGCCGCCGGGGCCGCGGCGGCGGCGGGGCGGGGCGGGAGCGGACGAGCGGCGGAGAACCGGCCGCGGAGCCGGCGGCGCACGCCGCCGAGCCCGGGCCGGGCGGCGGCGGCGGCGGGAGCGGACGAGCGGCGGAGAACCGGCCGCGGCGGCGGCGGCGGGAGCGGACGAGCGGCGGAGAACCGGCCGCGGAGCGCCGGCGGCGGCCGAGCGGCGGCGGCGGGGCAGCGGCGGTGGACTGCCGGCGGCGGCTGAGCGGCGACGGCGCTCCGCGGCTGAGTGCCGGCTGCGGCGGAGCTGCGGGAGAGGTGGCGGAGCGGCGCCGGTGGAGCGGCGGGGGCGGCGGCGTGGGCGGCGGCGGCGACGGCGGAGCGCCGGCGGACTGCAGGTGAAGCCGGCGGCGACCCCGGTCGAGAGGCCGGTGGAGGCTGGGGGGTCTGTTGCGCGCAGAGCGGTACAGGTTTCCTGAGTCGCCGGGGGAGCGGCGGCGCCTGCCGCCGAGGGGGGGGGGGGCGGCGGCAGCGGCGGCAGCAGCACTCGCCGCCGCCGATAGACAGTGGTGGGGGACCCGCCCGCCCGGGCTGC
This sequence comes from Lichenostomus cassidix, assembly GCF_008360975.1. Classification (NCBI taxonomy): domain Eukaryota; kingdom Metazoa; phylum Chordata; class Aves; order Passeriformes; family Meliphagidae; genus Lichenostomus; species Lichenostomus cassidix. Next base: position 656,528 of record NW_028147553.1, read on the forward strand.
GTCTCCGGGGAGGGGAGGTGGATGTCCCGGCGGCGGCAGCAGTTTGTTTGCGGCGCAAAGGAAACGGGGACGGCCAGCCTCAGCTGCATCCCCGTGCCGGGAGTCTGGGGGGGGGGGCCACGCCGGCCGCGGCCGCGTCCTGGCGCCGGGAAGGGGGGGGGGCGCCGGGCGGCGGCGGCAGCGTCCCCGCGCCGGGAACGGGACGGGGGGGGCACCGACGGCGGCGGCCGCGTCCCCGCACCGGGTCCTGCGCGCTCGCGGCCCGGCTGCTCGGGTGTCTGCGGCACGGACTGACTGCGGGCTGTGGGGGCTGTCCGGTCAGCGCGGCGCCTGGGCAGGTAAGAAGGAGATACTGGAAAACAGCACGTGCTCCACACTGAGTGGCACACACATACAGGAACGTCGGGGACGATGGAACGGGCAGGGAGTGGAGGACCTGCAGCGGCTGGCCACCGCGAGGCGTGGGTGGTGCCGGTGTTCGGGGCGCTCGGGTGGAGGCTGAGCCGGGACACTGTGCAGGTGGAGCGGCTGCTGACGGGACGGGAGAGTGCATAGCCCTGTTGTGTGGGCTCTGGTGCTTTCGGTGTGTTTACCAGGACCTTGAGATGGAATAGTCGCTCCTTTCAGAAAAATGCATTTTTTCTAACACTACGTATGGCTTTTGGACTTTCGCACAGATGTACGAGCTGTTCGGCTGATGAGCATCACCACCCCCAGAAACACCTGGAGATGGTTACCTGATGAGCATCACCACCCCCAGAAACACCTGGAGACGGTTGCCTGATGAGCATCACCACCCCCAGAAACACCTGCTGACGGTTGCCTGAGGAGCAGCAACCCGGTAAGCAGCAGCTGAGTATAATAATATATCTAGTATATGTATGTTACATCAATTTTATGTATTTTATGTGGATATATGAAATATAGATATTATACTTATCATATTTGTCTATAAAATGGGTAGTAGGTAATAGATATTATCTGTTGGCTATATCATATGTGGTATATATGAAATATATGGAATGTATGTTAGATATTATACATATAATATATATGTTATATAATGGAATTCATATATTTGTATATGTTACTATATGTCTTATGTCTTGCATAGTATATATACATTTTATTTATAATATATATTATATGTAGAAATATATATAATTTGGTAATGGGAAAAAAAAAAAAAAGACAGGAAAAAAAGGAAAAAGCACGGATGCTAGGGAACAGAGATGCAGCCAAGGTGGCATGCTCCCTTTAAAAAAAAAAAAAAAAAAAAATTAATTTAAAGGCAGCATGGCAGAGGAAAGTGAAAAGACATTGAGCAAACAAACCAAAAGCACATGGAACCGAAAAATAGAAGGTGGCACGAGCTGTACGTGAGGAGCAAAGCATTGAAATGAAGGTGGAAAACCAAGGCAAGTAAAAACCATCAGATATGTACGTGACTGCAGAGGCTAAGGGAATGTTTGTACTTGTCAAAGATGGTAAGTAGGCACACAGGGGTAAGAATGAAGTCATTGTTTCCTGGTTTGGGTACTTCCTTGCTGTTCAAGTGCCTGGTAATGGGATGCAGATGTAGCAGACAGCTAAGTTTTTTACTGTCTCTCTTCTAGACAGGTTTCTTTGAACATCACAAAGTTCTCCGAGGGGAATGGCTTAGAAATGCAACACGGCAGCCTGGAAGGGAGGTGAGTCCGCTCCTACGGCGTCCCGTTGTGCGCAGGTACTGTTCATGAAGGAGCTTATAACGTTTTGTACAAATGCCTGTGAAGGAAATGATGTGGAGAAGACATACTCAGGCAGTGGGTCCTGTCACTGTCACCTGTCAGTAGGTACAAGAGACAGAAGGAGAGAGAGAGAGAAGAGAAGAGAGGAAAGGAAGATTGGAAGGACAGGTAGGGACACATAACAGGACAGCGACAGAGCATATGACCGGGCCGTGGTTCCCGGCGGGCGTTGTGATGTGGCTTCATTCCTTCGGGGAAGGCGTGCGCCGATGCCCGGGCCTGTCCCCCTGCTAAAACTGGGTCGGTGTCTGGCGGCGGGCTCCAGATCTGTCGATGCAAATGCGGTGCTGTGGTGCCAGGCCTAGGCCTGCGGACAGTGTGCGATGCGTCAGGAAATGCTGCTAGGTAACTGTGAGGGGAAAATGGCGTGGCTGAGGACTGTGGGGCTGGGGGAGGCTTTCCACAGGTGGGCCAAAGAGGATAGCTGTGGCCTGCGTGAGACGGGAGCTTATCACGTGGATCCCGAGGGCTCCCGTTCCCCCCTGAGCTGCTGGACGCTGTGTACAAACCCGCTTCCTGCGGGCATATCCTCTTCGCCCGCTGCATACTGAGGCCTAGAAGATTTGAAGTGGAGCTGCTGGCTTTGATTTAAGTGCATACATACACAGCTGTCCCACAAGGTGAGATGACCTAGGAATAATTTTTCATGCTTGTAATGTGCAAAGCAGCTGTGTGCAGGGAGCCTTTTGGATGGAGTTGTATATGGATGTTCGGTTGAGAAAGATTTATGAGTCTATGACAGAAATCCCTGAAGTGGAATTTGATGTGTATTTCATGTGGATCTTTTGGTGACTGTATTCGTGTGTTTCACAGGGCTGCCTTCATTGCGAGGCTACTGCGTCCGTGTGGAGCTACATCTGCTGGCACTGGCTGTGATTGTCAAGGCACACGTGGAGAACAAAGTGTCCTGCTGGAGCCTCCACCTCTGCCTGTCCTCTGGACGTGGATAAGGGAAGGTATGTGTCGTGTTTAAAATGTGTCAGAGTTGCCGTACTGCACGGTATGTGTTGCTGAGAAGCGGACGTGGAGCATTTTTGCTTTCATCCCTGTTTAGGCAGGCATTTGGTAGCGAGATGGATAAGTGCCAAGAGATATGTGTGTGCATACACATCATCGTGCACAGCGTGTTTACAAGCTTGGTGCAATAACTGTGGCACCTGTGAGTGGTAAGTGACGTGTGCGAGACGTGGGAGGAAGGTACTGGAAAGCATGGCAGTTCTGTGGGGAAGAAGTGCTACAAAGGCGATGGCCTTGAAATGCGAGGTAGCGGGCTGCAAGTGGGGTGACTGCACTCCTACAGTGGCCTGAAGTGTTCACACAGTGGTCCTGATGAAAGTGAAAACGTGCAGAGGATACCCTCACACAGTGTGTCCTCTCACTTGGATTTCTTTCTAGGTATGAGACGCGAGGAGTGACAAAAAGACGCCAGGAAAGAAAAAAAAAGAGAGTGGAAAAGAGAAGACATGCCTGCACAGAAAGGCTCACAGACCTATGGCAGCACTGCGTGGGTCCTGAGGGCACCGTGACGTCAGGTAATGGACCCCGTAGCCACGGGACGGTGGCCGGAGTTGTCCCCCTGGGAAAGTGGGCTCAGTGTGTGGCAGCAGGCTCAGCATCTGTTGCTCCATATGCACTGCTGTGGTATGTGGCCTAGCACTGCAGACAGTGTGGAATGGATTGAAAACACCCTATAAGGTGCCTGTGACATAGGAAATGGCAAGCTTATGTCATGTAAGGGTGGGTGAGGCTTCCCACAGCTGAGGCAAAGAGGATAGATGTCTGTGGCACGGGAGCGGAGCTTACGGCAGGTACCCGAAGGCCTCCTGCTTCCCCCTGAGGTGGGGGAGAGTATGTACAAACCTAGTTCCTGCCAGCATGTACGAGCCTGGATCCTGCGAGCGTTTACTGTTCGCCCGCTGCATGCTGAGGCCTGGACAATTCAGAGGGCGTTCTCGGGCTTGGGCATTATTGCCTACACGCCTGTCCCGGACGGTGAGATGGCTGAGAAGTAATTCTCCGTGAATATAACAAGGTGGCTGCCTGTCAGTGCAAAGTATCTGTCTTGAGGGAGGCCTGTGGATGGAGATCTGTGGGAATGATGGAGTGAGGAAGGATGATGAATGTGTGACAGCAATCCCTGAAATGGAATGGTATGTGGGTGTTCAGGTCAGTACATACTATGATTACATAGCAAAAAAGACCGTGAGTGGCTTAGTGAGAAGGATCAAGTCTGTCAAATGACAGAGAAGGGGGCGATGAGGGGGTTCCTGATTGTATAAGACTGTTGTAAAAGCTTTAGGAAAGAAGGCAGCTTGAAATGTCTTGCTGACAGGTATGGCAAGGGATGTACAGGGTCAGTGACGGTATTTGTGTGTTTCACAGGGCTGCCTGCATTGCAAGGGTAATGCATCCATATGGAGCAACATGTGCTGGCACAGGGTGGGATTGTGAAGGCAGACATTTAGAAGAAAGTGCCCAGCTGGAGCCTTCACATCGGGATGTCCTCTGATGTGAATATGGGAAGGTATGTTTGGTATTTAAAGAGTGTCATAGTATACATAGCAGGAGGTATGTCTTGGTGAGAAACAAACACAGAGCACCTGAGTTCTCATACATGTTGAGGCAGAGGTTTGGAACAGAAATAGAGAGGTGCCAAGAGATATTCAGTGTGCATACAGAAAACTATGCAGGGTGCGTTTACAAGCTGCATGCAAAAATTGTGACACCTGTGAGTTGCAAGTGACCCATCTAAGAGATCGGAGGTAGGTGCTTGAAGGGATTACAGTTCTGTGCAAAGTGTTACAAAGGAAATGGCTTGGAATGCAAAGTAGCACGCTGGGTGTGAGGTGAGTGCACTCATGCGGTAGCCTGTTGTGTTTCCATACTGCTGTTCATGACAATGACAAGGGTGTCTATAAACACCTCAGAATGAAATGAGGGGCAAAGGACACCTTCACACTGTGTGTCCTCTCCCTTGGATTTGCTCATAGGTATGAGACACAAGGAGCAAAAGAGGACAGAAAAAGAGCGGTGGAACAACAGATGGCCTCACAGCCAGGGACAGGAACAAAGCTTTATCGGCACTGCGTGAGTCACCGCAGCATCGTGACATCGATTCGTGGACCCTGAAGCGATGGCACTGTGCCCAGGCCTGTCCCCCCGGGCGAGTGGGATCGGTGAGTTGCAGCAGACTCCACATCTCTTGCTTTCAATGCACTGCTGTGGTATGTGGCCTAGCACTGTGCAGGGCCCCTCATGAGTAGAAAGGGCCTGTAAGGTGCCTGTGACGTGAAAATGGCACGGTTATTTCATGTGCGGCTGGGTGAGGCTTTCCACGGGGGGGCCAAAGAGGATGCTTGTGTATTGCGTGAGACCGCAGCTTACCGCACGTACCCCGAGGCCTCCCGATCCGCCCTGAGCTGCGGGACGGTCTGTACGAACCCGGTTCCTGCAGGCACATCCTCCTCGCCCGCTGCATACTGAGGCCTAGTGGATTTGCTGTGCAGCTCCTGGCTTGGGTCTTAGTGCATACACAGCTGTCCCAGAAGGTGAGATGACCTAGGAATAATTTTCCATCCGTGTAAAGAGCGGGCCCATTGTCCCTGCAAAGCGGCAGTGTGCAGGGACACTTGTGGATGGAGTGGTATATGGATGTTTGCTGAGCAAGGACAAGCAGTGTGTGACAATTATCCCTGAAATGGAATGCTATGTGGATGTTTGGGCCACTGCAGATTCTGAGTATGTCACAAGAGACCCACAGAGTGGCTTAGTGAGAAAGATGAAGTATGTGAAATGACACAGAAGGGGGTAATGAGGGGATTCATGATTGTATAAGAGTGTTAGAAAAGCTGTAGGAAAGAAGGTGGCCATAAATGTCTCGCTGACAGGGATGGGCAGGGATGGACGGTGTCAGTGACGGGATTTGTGTGTTTCACAGGGATGCCTGTGTCACAATGGTGCTGCATCCGTGTGGAGCTACATGTGCTGGCACTGGGTGTGACAGTGAAGATGGAAATGGAGAAGAATCTGTCCTGTTGGAGCACGCAGTTGTGGCTGTCCTACAGATGTGGATATGGGAAGGTATGTGTTGTGTTTCAGAAGTGTTGCAGTTGCCATAGTAGGAGGCATGCATTGCTGAGAAGCAAAAGCGGAGGGGTTGAGGTATTGTACGTGCTGAGGCAGAGATTGGAGAGTGAAAGTGAGAAGTGCAAAGAGATCCTCTGTGCGCATGTAGAGAATTGTGCGAGGTGTGTTGATAGACTGGGTGCGGTACTTGTGAGATGACACCTGTGATTTGTAAGTGCCATGGGTAAGACATGGGAGGTAGGTGCTGCAAGGAATTGGAGTTCTGAACAGAAAGAGTGCTACGATGGAAATGGCTTTGCAATGCAACACGGTAGGCTGCAACTAAGTCCACTCCTACAGTGTCCTCCTGTGTGTACATAGTTGTTTTGATGGAATTTGTGACATTCTGTAGAAATAGCAGTGGAGGAATGAATATGCAAAGGAGATCCTCAGACAGTGTGTCCTCTCACTGTCATTTGTTAGTAGCTATAAGGCACAAGCACAAAGCAATGTGAGCAGTCCATGGGTCCCAGGAGCATCCTGAGGTAGGTTAATATAGCCCGAAGTCATGGGCCGATGGCCAGGCCTGTCCCCCTGGCAAAGCAGGGGCAGCATCTTGCAGCAGGCTGCAGCTGTGTGAATATATATGCCATGCTGCAGTGAAAGGCCTATCACTGCAGAGCATGTAGAAGGCATTGAAAGACCCTGTAAGGTAACTGTGACATGAAAATGGCATGGTTATGGCATGGGGGGATGCGTGAAGATTTCCACAGGTGGGCCAGGGAGGGTAGATGTTTATGGCCTGTAAGCACAGATGACAGCATGTAGGCAAAGGCCTCCTGTTCCCCCCTCAGCTGGGGGACAGTGGGTAGAAACCTGCTTCCTGCAAGGGTATCCTCTGGACCTGCTGCATGCTGAGGCTTCCACAGCTTGGAGTGCAGCTGCAGGCTTTGACCTCTTGCAGAAGGTGAGATGAGCGAGGAATAATTTTCCCTGGATTTGATCAGATAGCTAGCTAGCTAGCTAGCTAGCTAGCTAGCTAGCTAGGTGGCTGGTTGGCTGGCTGGTTGGCTGGCTGGCTGGTGGGCTGGCTGGCTGGCTGGCTGGCTAGCTAGCTGGCTGGCAGGCTGGCTGGTTGGTTGGCTGGCTGGCTGGCTGGCTGGCTGGCAGTCAGTCAGTCAGTCACAGCAAAGTAGCTGTCTTAAGGGAGACTGGTGAATAGAGGTGTATATGAATGTTTTGCTGAAGAAGAATGATGAGTACATGATAACCCTCCCTGGAATGGAATGGTACGTGGAGGTTTGGCTCAGGAAGTAGGAGGAGTATAGAACAAGAAAGCCTGGGAGCAGGTAAGTGACAAGGATGAAGTAGGTGAATGGGCTTAGAAGAAGGCACGGATGGGGTTATGGATTGTAGAAGAGGCTTGCAAAAGCTGGAGGAAAGAACATGTCTTGAACTGTCTTGGTGACAAGGAACACACAGGGATGTACAGGTTGCAGTAACAGCCTTTGTGTGTTTCACAGGGTTGCCTGTATTGCAAGGACACTACATCCGTGTGGAGCTCCGTGGACTGGCACTCGGTGTGATTGTCAAGGCAGAAATGGCAAAGAATCTGTCCTCAGGGAGCATGCAGCTCTGGCTGTCCTAAGCATGCTGATATGAGAAGGTATGTGTCACGTTTCAAAAGTGTTGCACTTGCCGGAGCAGGAGGCATGGATTCCTGAGAAGCAAGCATGGAGCACTTGAATTTTGCTACATGCTCAGGCATAGATTTGAGAGTGAAAGAGAAAAGCACAAAGAGATACTGTGTGCACATAGGGAGAGTGATACTGTATGCACATAGGCAGAGATGCACAGGTCGTGTTTACAGGCTCGCTGCAGTAATTGTGAGACCTGTGAGGTGTAAGTGGCATGTGTAAGACACGGTAAGACATGTCTAGGAGGTCGATGTTGCAAAGAATTGCAGTTATGAGCAGAAAGGCTGCTACGAAGGCAATGGCTTTGAAATGCAGGACGGCAGGCCCAAAAGTGATGGAAATCCACTCCTACAGCGCCCTCTGGTGTCGAGGTACTGTTTCTGATGGAACTTGGGACGTTCTCTAGAAATACCTGGGAAGGAATGGATGTGCAAAGGAGACCCTGACAGGTTGTGCCCTGTCACTGGCATCTGGTCTTAGGTTTGAAAGACACAAGGACAGAGAGGAAGAGAAAAAGAAGAGGGGAGGGACAGGTAGGGCCACAGGAACAAACATGGACAAAGCAGTGTGAGAGATCCACAGGTCCCGGGGCCATCCCGAGGTGGGTTAATGTAGCCTGAAGTCATGGGTCGATGGCCAGGCCTGTCCCCCTGGCAAAGCAGGGGCAGCATCTTGCCGCAGGCTGCAGATGTGTGGATATACATGCATTGCTGCGGTGCAAGGCCTAGCACTGCAGAGCATGTGGAATGCATTGAAACACCCTGTAAGGTAACTGTGACATGCAAATGGTATGGTTATGGCATGTGGAACTGGATGGGGATTTGCACAGGTGGGCCAAGGAGGGTAGATGTTTATGGCCTGGCAGCAGACGTGACAGCATGTACGCAAAGGCCTCCTGTTCCCCCCTGAGCTTGGGGACATTGGGTACAAACCTACTTCCTGCAAGCAGATCCTCTTTGCTCGGTGCACGCTGAAGCTTGGACCATTTGGAGTGCAGCTGCAGGCTTGGACCTCTCGCAGAAGGTGACAGGAATGAGGAATAATTTTCCCTGAATGTGATCAGCTAGCTAGCTAGCTAGCTAGGTAGCTAGCTAGGTAGGTAGGTGGCTGGCTCACTGTCACTCCGTGAGTGAGTAAGTGCAAAGTAGCTGTCTTGAGGAAGACTGGTGGATACAGGTGGATATGAGTGTTTAGGTGAAGACGAATGATGACTATGTGATAACCCTCCCTGGAATGGAATGCTACGTGGATTTTTGGGTCAGGAAGTAGGAGGAGTATGGAACAGGAAAGCCTGGCAGTGGGTTGGTGACAAGGATGAAGTAGCTGAATGGGCATAGAAGGAGGCACTGAGCGGGTTATGGATGGTAGAGAAGTGTTGCAAAAGCTGGAGGAAAGAATGTGGCTTGAACTGTCTCTGTGACAAGGAACATGCAGGGATGTACAGGTTGCAGCAACAGTATTTCTGTGTTTCACCAGGTTCCCTGTATGACAAGGGCACGACATGCATGTGGAGCTCCATGGGCTGGCACGTGGTTTGAGTGTCAAGGCAGAAATGGAGAAGAATCTGTCCTCGGGGAGCGTGCAGCTCTGGCTGTCCTAAGTATGCTGATATGAGAAGGTACGTGTCACGTTTCAAAAGTGTTGCACTTGCCAGAGCAGGAGGCATGGATTCCTGAGAAGCAAGCATGGAGCACTTGAATTTTGCTACATGCTCAGGCATAGATTAGAGAGTGAAAGAGAAAAGTACAAAGACATACTGCGTGCACATAGGAAGAGGGATACTGTATGCACATGGGGAGAGTTGTACAGGTCGTGTTTACAGGCTCACTGCAGTAATTGTGAGACCTGTGAGGTGTGAGTGGCATGTGTAAGACACGGTAAGACATGTGTAAGACGTGGGTGTTGCAAAGAATTACAGTTCTGAGCAGAAAGGGTGCTACGAAGGCAAGGGCTTTGAAATGCAGGACGGCAGGCCCAAAAGTGATGGAAATCCACTCCTACAGCGCCCTCTCGTGTCAAGGTAGTGTTTCTGATGGAACTTGGGATGTTCTCTATAAATAACTGGAAAGGAGTGGATGTGCAAAGGAGACCCTCACATGTTGTGTCCTGTCAATGGCATGTGGTCTTAGATTTGAAAGACACGAGGACAGAGAGGAAGGGAAAAAGAGGAGAGGAGGGACAGGTAGGGCCACAGGAACGAACACAGACACAGCAACAGGAGCGGTCCATAGGTCCCGGGGGCATCCTGAGGTGGCTTAATATAGCCCAAAGTCTTGGGCCGATGGCCAGGCCTGTCACCCTGGCAAAGCAGGGTCAGCATCTTGCAGTAGGCTGCAGATCTGTGGATTTATATGCAGTGCTGCCATGAAAGGCCTAGCACTGCACAGCATGTGGAATGCATAAAAAGACCCTGTAAGGTAACTGTGACATGAAAATGGCATGTGTGTAGCATGTGGGGCTGGATGAGGGCTTGCACAGGTGGGCCACAGAGGGTAGATGTTTATGGGCTGTAAGCACAGATGACAGCATGTAGGCAGAGGCCTCCTGTTCCCCCCTGTCCTGGGGGACAGTGGGTAGAAACCTGCTTCCTGCAAGGGTATCCTCTGGACCTGCTGCATGCTGAGGCTTCCACAGCTTGGAGTGCAGCTGCAGGCTTTGACCTCTTGCAGAAGGTGAGATGACTGAGGAATAATTTTCCCTGGATTTGATCAGATAGATAGCTAGCTAGCTGGCTGGCTGGCTGGCTGGCTGGCTGGCTGGCTACCTAGCTAGCTGGCTGGCTGGCGGGCTGGCTACCTAGCTAGCTGGCTGGCTGGCTGGCTGGCTGGCTGGCTGGCTGGCTGGCTGGCTACCTACCTACCTGGCTAGCTGGCTGGCTGGCTGGCTGGTTGGTTGGTTGGCTGGCTGGCTGGCTGGCTGGCTGGCTGGCTGGCTGGCTGTCAGTCAGTCAGTCAGTCAGTCAGTCACAGCAAAGTAGCTGTCTTAAGGGAGACTGGTAAATAGAGGTGTATATGAATGTTTTGCTGAAGAAGAATGATGAGTACATGATAACCCTCCCTGGAATAGAATTGGACGTGGAGGTTTGGGTCAGGAAGTAGGAGGAGTATAGAACAAGAAAGCCTGGGAGCAGGTAAGTGACAAGGATGAAGTAGCTGCATGGGCTTAGAAGAAGGCACGGATGGGGTTATGGATTGTAGAAGAGGCTTGCAAAAGCTGGAGGAAAGAACATGTCTTGAACTGTCTCGGTGACAAGGAACGTGCAGGGATGTACAGGTTGCAGTAACAGCCTTTCTGTGTTTCACAGGGTTGCCTGTATTGCAAGGACACTACATCCGTGTGGAGCTCCATGGGCTGCCACTCGGTGTGATTGTCAAGGCGGAAATGGCAAAGAATCTGTCCTCGGGGAGCATGTAGCTCTGGCTGTCCTAAGTATGCTGATATGAGAAGGTATGTATCACGTTTCAAAAGTGTTGCACTTGCCAGAGCAGGAGGCATGGATTCCTGAGTAGCAAGCATAGAGCAGTTGAATTTTGCTACATGTTCAGGCATAGATTTCACAGTGAAAGAGAAAAGTACAAACAGATACTGTGTGCACATAGGGGGAGGGATACTGTATGCACATAGGGAGAGTTGTACGGGTCGTGTTTACAGGCTCACTGCAGTAATTGTGAGACCTGTGAGGTCTAAGTGGCATGTGTAACACACAGTAAGACATGTCTAGGAGGTCTAAGTTGCAAAGACTTGCAGTTCTGAGCAGAAAGGGTGCTACGAAGGCAATGGCTTTGAAATGCAGGACGGCAGGCCCAAAAGTGATGGAAATCCACTCCTACAGCGCCCTCTCGTGTCGAGATACTGTTTAGGATGGAACTTGGGACGTTCTCTACAAATACCTGGGAAGGAATGGATGTGCAAAGGAGACCCTCGCACGGTGTGTCCTGTCACTGGCATCTGGTCTTAGATTTGAAAGACACAAGGACAGAGAGGAAGAGAAAAAGAAGAGAGGAGTGACAGGTCGGGCCACAGGAACAAACAGGGACAAAGCAATGTGAGCGGCCCATAGGTCCCGGGGCCATCCCGAGGTGGGTTAATGTAGCCTGAAGCCATGGGTCGATGGCCAGGCCTGTCCCCCTGGCAAAGCAGGGGCAGCGTCTTGCAGCAGGCTGCAGATGTGTGGCTATACATGCATTGCTGCGGTGCAAGGCCTAGCACTGCACAGCATGTGGAATGCATTGAAAGACCCTGTAAGGTAACTGTGACATGCAAATGGTATGGTTATGGCATGTGGGGCTGGATGAGGATTTGCACGGGTGGGCCAAGGAGGGTAGATATTTATGGCCTGGCAGCAGACATGACAGCATGTAGGCAAAGGCCTCCTGTTCCCCCCTGAGCTGGGGGACAGTGGGTACTAACCTACTTCCTGCAAGCAGATCCTCTTTGCTCGGCGCACGCTGAAGCTTGGACCATTTGGAGTGCAGCTCCAGGCTTGGACCTCTCGCAGAAGGTGACATGACTGAGGAATGATTTTCCCTAGATGTGATCAGATAGCTAGCTAGCTAGCTAGGTGGCTGTCTCACTGTCACTCCGTGAGTGAGTAAGTGCCAAGTAGCTGTCTTGAGGAAGACTGGTGGATACAGGTGTATATGAATGCTTAGGTGAAGACGAATGATGACTGTGTGATAACCAGCCCTGGAATGGAATGGTTCGTGGATTTTTGGGTCAGGAAGTAGGAGGAGTATGGAACAGGAAAGCCTGGCAGTGGGTTGGTGACAAGGATGAAGTAGGTGAATGGGCATAGAAGGAGGCAGTGAGGGGGTTGTGGATGGTAGAGAAGTGTTGCAAAAGCTGGAGGAAAGAAGGTACCTTGAAGTGTCTCTGTAACAGGGAACAAGCAGAGATGTACAGGTTGCAGCAACAGTATTTCTGTGTTTCACCAGGTTCCCTGTATGACAAGGGCACTACATCCGTGTGGAGCTCCATGTGCTGGCACGTGGTTTGAGTGTCAAGGCAGAAATGGAGAAGAATCTGTCCTCGGGGAGCGTGCAGCTCTGGCTGTCCTAAGTATGCTGATATGAGAAGGTATGTGTCACGTTTCAAAAGTGTTGCACTTGCCACAGCAGGAGGCATGGATTCCTGAGAAGCAAGCATGGAGCACTTGAATTTTGCTACATGCTCAGGCATAGATTTGAGAGTGAAAGAGAAAAGTACAAAGACATACTGTATGCACATAGGGAGAGGGATACTGTATGCACATGGGGAGAGTTGTACAGGTCGTGTTTACAGGCTCGGTGCAGTAATTGTGACACCTGTCAGGTGTAAGTGGCATGTGTAAGACACGGTAAGACATGTGTAAGACGTGGGTGTTGCAAAGAATTGCAGTTCTGAGCACAAAGGGTGCTACGAAGGCAATGGCTTTGAAATGCAGGACGGCAGGCCCAAAAGTGATGAAAATCCACTCCTACAGCGCCCTCTGGTGTCGAGGTACTGTTTAGGATGGAACTTGGGACGTTCTCTAGAAATACCTGGGAAGGAATGGATGTGCAAAGCAGACCCTCCCACGGTGTGTCCTGTCACTGGCATCTGGTCTTAGGTTTGATACACACAAGGACAGAGAGGAAGGGAAAAAGAGGAGAGGAGGGTCAGGTAGGGCCACAGGAACGAACAGGGACACAGCAATAGGAGCGGTCCATAGGGTGCCAGGGGCATCCTGAGGTGAGTTAATATAGACTGAAGTCATGGGCCGATGGCCAGGCCTGTCCCCCTGGCAAAGCAGGGGCAGCATCTTACAGCAGGCTCCAGATGTGTGCATATACATGCATTGCTGCACTGTAAAGCATGTGGAATGCATTGAAAGGCCCTGTAAGGTAACTGTGACATGAAAATGTTTTCTTTATGGCACATGGGGCTGGATGAGGGTTTGCACAGGTGGGCTAAGGAGGCCATGTTTATGACCTTCGACAAGAGGTGACAGCATGTAGGCAGAGGCCTCCCGTTCCCCCCTCAGCTGGGGGACAGTGGGTACAAACCTGCTTCCTGCAAGCATATCCTCCTTGCTAGGTGCATGCTGAAGCTGGGAACATTTGGAGTACAGCTGCAGGGTTTGACATCTTCCAGAAAGTGAGATGAATGAGAAAAAAATTTTCCCTGGATGTGATCAGCTAGGTAGGTAGGTAGGTAGGTAGGTAGCTAGGTAGGTAGCTAGGTAGGTAGGTAGGTAGATAGCTGGCTGGCTGGGTGGGTAGCTGGCTGGCTGGGTGGGTAGCTGGCTGGCTGGGTGGGTAGCTGGCTGGCTGGCTGGCTGGCTGGCTGGCTGGCTGGCTGGCTGTCAGTCAGTCAGTCAGTCACAGCAAAGTAGCTGTCTTAAGGGAGACTGGTGAATAGAGGTGTATATGAATGTTTTGCTGAAGAAGAATGATGAGTACGTGATAACCCTCCCTGGAATGCAATTGGACGTGGAGGTTTCGGTCAGGAAGTAGGAGGAGTATGGAACAAGAAAGCCTGGGAGCAGGTAAGTGAGAAGGATGAAGTAGGTGTATGGGCTTAGAAGAAGGCACGGATGGGGTTATGGATTGTAGAAGAGGCTTGCAAAAGCTGGAGGAAAGAACGTGTCTTGAACTGTCTCGGTGACAGGGAACGGGCAGGGATGTACAGGTTGCAGTAACAGTATTTCTGTGTTTCACCAGGTTGCCTGTATGACAAGGGCACTACATCCATGTGGAGCTCCATGGGCTGGCACGTGGTTTGAGTATCAAGGCAGAAATGGAGAAGAATCTGTCCTGGGGAAGCATGCAGCTCTGGCTTTCCAAAGTATGCTGATATGAGAAGGTATGTGTCACGTTATAAAAGTGTTGCAGTTGCTGTAGCAGGAGGCATGCATTGCTGAGAAGCAAGCATGGAACACTTGAATTTTGCTACATGTTCAGGCATAGATTTCACAGTGAAAGAGAAAAGTACAAAGAGATACTGTGTGCACATAGGGAGAGGGATACTGTATGCACATAGAGAGAGTTGTACGGGTCGTGTTTACAGGCTCACTGCAGTAATTGTGAGACCTGTGAGGTCTAAGTGGCATGTGCAAGACACAGTAAGACATGTCTAGGAGGTCGATGTTGCAAAGAATTGCAGTTCTGAGCAGAAAGGCTGCTACAAAGGCAATGGCTTTGAAATGCAGGACGGCAGGCCCAAAAGTAATGGAAATCCACTCCTACAGCGCCCTCTGGTGTCGAGGTAGTGTTTCTGATGGAACTTGGGACGTTCTCTACAAATACCTGGGAAGGAATGGATGTGCAAAGGAGACCCTGGCAGGTTGTATCCTGTCACTGGCAACTGGTCTTAGGTTTGAAAGAGACAAGGACAGAGAGGAAGAGAAAAAGAAGAGGGGAGGGACAGGTAGGGCCACAGGAACAAACATGGACAAAGCAGTGTGAGCGATCCACAGGTCCCGGGGCCATCCTGAGGTGGCTTAATGTAGCCTGAAGTCATGGGTCCATGGCCAGGCCTGTCCCCCTGGCAAAGCAGGGGCAGCGTCTTGCAGCAGGCTCCAGATGTGTGGCTATACATGCATTGCTGCGGTGCAAGGCCTAGCACTGCACAGCATGTGGAATGCATTGAAACACCCTGTAAGGTAACTGTGACATGAAAATGGTATGGTTATGGCATGTGGGACTGGATGGGGATTTGCACAGGTGGGCCAAGGAGGGTAGATGTTTATGGCCTGGCAGCACAGATGACAGCATGTAGGCAAAGGCCTCCTGTTCCCCCCTGTCCTGGGGGACAGTGGGTACTAACCTGCTTCCTGCAAGGGTATCCTCTGGACCTGCTGCATGCTGAGGCTTCCACAGCTTGGAGTGCAGCTGCAGGCTTGGACCTCTTGCAGAAAGTGAGATGACTGAGGAATAATTTCCCTGGATTTGATCAGATAGCTAGCTAGCTAGCTGGCTGGCTGGCTGGCTACCTAGCTAGCTAGCTAGCTAGCTAGCTGGCTGGCTGGCTGGTTGGTTGGTTGGCTGGCTGGCAGGCTGGCTGGCTGTCAGTCAGTCAGTCTGTCAGTCAGTCAGTCAGTCATTCACAGCAAAGGAGCTGTCCTAAGGGAGACTGGTAAATAGAGGTGTATATGAATGTTTTGCTGAAGAAGAATGATGAGTACATGATAACCCTCCCTGGAATGGAATGGTACATGGAGGTTTGGGTCAGGAAGTAGGAGGAGTATAGAACAAGAAAGCCTGGGAGCAGGTAAGTGACAAGGATGAAGTAGGTGAATGGGCATAGAAGGAGGCACTGAGGGGGTTATGGATGGTAGAGAAGTGTTGCAAAAGCTGGAGGAAAGAAGGTACCTTGAAGTGTCTCTGTAACAGGGAACAAGCAGAGATGTACAGGTTGCAGCAACAGTATTTCTGTGTTTCACCAGGTTCCCTGTATGACAAGGGCACTACATCCGTGTGGAGCTCCATGGGCTGGCACGTGGTTTGAGTGTCAAGGCAGAAATGGAGAAGAATCTGTCCTCGGGGAGCATGCAGCTCTGGCTGTCCTAAGTGTGCTGATATGAGAAGGTATGTGTCACGTTTCAAAAGTGTTGCACTTGCCACAGCAGGAGGCATGCATTGCTGAGAAGCAAGCATGGAGCACTTGAATTTTGCTACATGCTCAGGCATAGATTACAGAGTGAAAGACAAAACTACAAAGAGATACTGTATGCACATAGGGAGAGGGATACTGTATGCACATGGGGAGAGTTGTACAGGTCGTGTTTACAGGCTCGCTGCAGTAATTGTGACACCTGTCAGGTGTAAGTGGCATGTGTAAGACACGGTAAGACATGTGTAAGACGTGGGTGTTGCAAAGAATTGCAGTTCTGAGCACAAAGGGTGCTAGAAAGGCAACGGCTTTGAAATGCAGGACGGCAGGCCCAAAAGTGATGGAAATCCACTCCTACAGCGCCCTCTGGTGTCGAGGTACTGTTTAGGATGGAACTAGGGACGTTCTCTAGAAATACCTGGGAAGGAATGGATGTGCAAAGCAGACCCTCCCACGGTGTGTCCTGTCACTGGCATCTGGTCTTAGGTTGGAAACACACAAGGACAGAGAGGAAGGGAAAAAGAGGAGAGGAGGGACAGGTAGGGCCACAGGAACGAACAGGGACACAGCAATAGGAGCGGTCCATAGGGTGCCAGGGGCATCCTGAGGTGAGTTAATATAGACTGAAGTCATGGGCCGATGGCCAGGCCTGTCCCCCTGGCAAAGCAGCGTCAGCATCTTACAGCAGGCTCCAGATGTGTGCATATACATGCATTGCTGCACTGTAAAGCATGTGGAATGCATTGAAAGGCCCTGTAAGGTAACTGTGACATGAAAATGTTTTCTTTATGGCACATGGGGCTGGGTGAGGGTTTGCACAGGTGGGCCAAGGAGGCCATGTTTATGGCCTTCGAGCAGAGGTGACAGCATGTAGGCAGAGGCCTCCCGTTCCCCCCTCAGCTGGGGGACAGTGGGTACAATGCATATCCTCCTTGCTAGGTGCATGCTGAAGCTTGGAACATTTGGAGTACAGCTGCAGGGTTTGACATCTTCCAGAAAGTGAGATGAATGAGGAAAAATTTTCCCTGGATGTCATCAGCTAGGTAGGTAGGTAGGTAGGTAGGTAGGTAGGTAGGTAGATAGCTGGCTGGCTGGCTGGCTGGCTGGCTGGCTGGCTGACTTTCAGTCGGTCAGTCGGTCAGGCAGTGCAAAGTAGCTGTCTTGAGGGAGACTGGTGGATACAAGTGTATATGAATGTTTTGGTGAAGAAGAATGATGAGTACATGATAACCCTCCCTGGAATAGAATTGGACGTGGAGGTTTGGGTCAGGAAGTAGGAGGAGTATGGAACAAGAGAGCCTGGCAGTGGGCTGGTGATATGGATGAAGTAGGTGAATGGACATAGAAGGAGACGGTGAGGAGGTTATGGATTGTTGAAGAGGCTTGCAAAAGCTGTAGGAAAGAATGTGCCTTGAAGGGTCTCGGTGACAAGGAACGTGCAGAGATGTACAGGCTGCAGCAACGGTCTTTGTGTGTTTCTCAGGGTTGCCTGTATTGCAAGGACACTGCATCCATGTGGAGCCCCGTGGGCTGGCACTGGTGTGAGGGTCAAGGCAGAAATGGAGAAGAATCTGTCCTGGGGGAGCGTGCAACTCTGGCTGTGCTAAGTATGCTGGTATGAGAAGGTATGTGTCATGTTTCAAAAGTGTTGCAGTTGCCATAGCAGGAGGCACGTATTACTGAGAAGCCAGCACGGAGCAGTTGGAATCTGGGCACCTGTTCAGGCATAGTTTTGATAGAGAGAGGGAAAACTACAAAGTGATAGTGGGTGCACATAGGGAGAGTTGTGCAGGTCGTGTTTACAGGCTCGGTGCGATAATTGTGAGACCTGTGAGTTGTCAGTGCCGTGTGTAAGACGTGGGACATGGGTGTTGGAAAGAAGTGCAATTCTGAGCACAAAGGGTGCTATGTAGGCAATGGCTTTGAAATGCAAGACGGCACACTGGAAGTGACAGGACTCCACTCCTACAGCACCCTCTTGTGTCAAGGTAGCGTTTAGGATGGAACTTGGGACGTTCTCTAGAAATACCTGGGAAGGAATGGATGTGCAAAGGAGACCCTCACACGGTGTGTGCTGTGAGTGGCATCTGTTCGTAGCTATGACAGACACAAGGAGAGACAGAGAGAAAAAGAGGAGTGGAAGGACACGTAGGGCCACAGGAACAAACAGGGACAAAGCAATAGCAGCGGTCCATGCGTCCCAGGGGCATCCTGAGGTGGGTTAACATAGGCTGAAGTCATGGGCCCATGGCCAGGCCTGTCCCCCTGGCAAAGCAGGGGCAGCATCTTGCAGCACGCTGCAGCTGTATGGATATATATGCCGTGCTGCAGTGAAAGGCCTAGCACTGCACAGCATGTCAAAGGCATTGAAAGACCCTGTAAGGTAACTGTGACAGGAAAATGGCATGGTTATAGCATGTGACAGTGGGTTCAGGTTTGCACACGTGGGCCACGGAGGGTAGATGTTTATGGCCTGCGAGCAGAGGTGACGGCATGTAGGCAAAGGCCTCCCGTTCCCCCCTGAGCGGGGGGACGGTGGGTACAAACCTGCTTCCCGCCAGCGTATCCTCTCGGCCTGCTGCGTGCTGAGGCTCGGACGACTTGGACTGCAGCCACGGGCTTTGGCCTCTGTGCGTACACACCTCTCGCAGAAGGTGACATGACTTCATAAGAACTTTGCCTGGACGTAATCAGCAGCTGGCTGAATGTCAATACAAAGTATGTGTCTTCAGAGAAACTTGTGGATGGAGTGAGATAGGAATGTTTGGGTGAAGAAGAATGCCGAGTGTGTGATGACCATCCCTGGAGGGGAATTGGAACTCTGCAGAGTATGGAGTGCATGCACTGTTAGACAGCCTTTGCTGCAGGCAAGTGTGAAGAAGCCGTGGAGATGGATCAGAAGGTATTAGACTGGGTGGTTGCGGTGGGATGACGTGGGTGGGTAAGAGATAGTGCACCTGATTGAGAATTTGTAGAATACTGTGAAACTTTGATGTGTTGCTGTGGCTGAGCAGGCCTGAAACCCTCCGCTGTGTCACGACTTCAACAGGCGGCTGGTGGGTAGGAGGCCCAGGAGGACGTGGCATCGGGCGCTCGGACTAGCACACGTGCAGAGCCGTGCAGAAATGACTGACACGTGTGTCGTATTCTCTTCCAGACGGTGGGGTTTCGCTGCTGCTGGAGTCGCCTATCCCGGCAAGGATATTGTGGTGATGTGGCATGCGTAGAGAAGGGAAAGATGGCATCTGTTCTGTTCCAAAAGATATAGAAAACAAAATGACATGAAAGGCTGCTGAAGGAAAATTGTTATGACTGACTGCTACTGTTGCAAAATGTATCATCAGGTTAAAAATATTGTGTCACTGGAGTCAAAGGTTTGCTTTGGGTTTCCCCTGGGAAAAGAAATGTTTGCTTTCTTCCAGGGCGATGTTGTGCCACATGAGGCCTGGTGAATTCAGCATAGCAAGAGCTTGGGATTGACCCCCAAAGATAAGCAGAAAGACAAGCACTGGGAACAGAACATCCAGCAGGAACATGTGGTTCTCCAGAAGACAGGATGGATATGACAAGCAGCTAGGCCACAGCACCTGCAGCAGGGCTGAAGACATCCTGGCCCAGAGAAATGACTGCTAAAAACAAGTGAAGAATGTCATAAGCGTGACAGACAAGGACATTGGAGTGCAACGAGACACCAAATATGGGGAGTTTGCTCCACTTTGGACTAATGAACACTGAGGCAATGCTTTCCTATTGGCTTTTACTGTATGCACTATCTGAGAAACGGAGTAAAAGCTCTGTATTCTGGAATGGTTGTCTCTGCACACCCGGGCTATGGGGGGATGAGATGATTGCTGTGGTACGTGCTGGGCACAAAATAAAGTCATGCCTTGAGTGTGTAACATGAAAATGTTGTTGCAGAGTTTTTCCATTTTTTTCTGCAGATTGGGGGACACTAGTAAACACGTGGCAGTAGTGTAGAGGTGGAAAAAAAACCCCCAAGACTGCAGAAGTGATCCCTGCAAAAGCACAGGATGGGGTAAGACATGCACACAGAAGTGAATGCAGGCACGAAACAAGTGAAAAAACCCCAGCGATACACAGTAGAAGCCCCTAGGAAATACTGTACAATGAGATAAGCAAAATGGACGTAGTTGGGAGAAACAACTGTATATATGCTAGTGCTGCAGTATCCCCCAAAATATGCTTTGGTTTTCAAGAATCAGAAATGGTGTTTTCAAAAAGTGATTAAAAGACCCAGTAAGATTTGAGAGAATGATAATTTGTGCTAATACAGTTGAGGGAAAGCATGTAAAAACCATGCACTGAACCTTAGGAAAATTCTCTAGCAAAGGAGCTCCAAAAATGGGGAAAAAAGTAAAACGCTAAAGAAGCAACGGCTCCCCTGTTGCCATAGCGACGGGCGGGCGGAGGCAGGCGTAGCTTAGGGCGGACTGAGGGGGCACCGAGGGGCGGGCTCTTGGGCGGGCTAGGGGGAGCGGCAGGGCCGTGGCTGTGTTCCGAGCCCCGTGACGTCGAGGGGCGGGGTGTGGAGACCACCGGAGGCGTGGCTTTGTCCCGGGCAGGGCGCCGAGAGGGGCGGGGCCAAGGGAGGGACGACAGGCGGAGCAGTGGGTGGAGTACCGTGACGGACGGAGAATCGGGGGCGGGGAAGTGGGCAGGGCTTTGTTGACGTCATTGTGCGGCGAAAAGGATATGCCCCCAAAAAAAGGATTTAAAATTAAGGAGCCACTCTGGCTCGGTGGGTATGGCCTTAAGCCAGATCTCTGCACGTCAGGGGTTCGAATCCCACCGCGGGCTACCCCGTGCGTGCGCTAGGCGCGTCACGGCCCCGTAGTCCGGGAGCCCGCCGGGCCCGCCTACCCCCACTGGAACGTAAGTGAGGCACGTGTGCCAGAAGGTGGGGCGACACAGGCGGGCACCCCCGCGAGGGGGGGCAGCCCAGGCGGGCCCGCCGCAGGGGGGGGGCTGCCGCTGCAGCTCCCCGCAGGGGGGGGGGATGGCGCCGCGCCGGAAGGGGCCTCCCTGGGTGCCCCCCCGCATCCACCGCGCCGCGCGCGGCAGCGCGCGGCGCGCCCCGAAAATCGGGGGGCGGCACCTGGTGCCGGAGGGGCGTGGCTGAGGGCACCAACGTGCCAAAAAAGCTTTTTTCCACCTACAACGCACAAACAAACGCTTCACCTTCAAACTCTCTCCATGCTCAATAATAAATACTTCTTTACTCTTTGCTTCTCTTCTCCAAATCTGCCTCCTTTCATGCCTTAACACATCTCACTCACACACACACACACACACACACACACACACACACACACACACACACACACACAACCAAACACACTGCATATACATTCACCAACTATAACACACTCACATTAACAACAAAAAAACCCTCTTCCCAAACTTTGCAAAACACTCCATTTATCCACCTCTTGCCTTCTCCAAAACTCACATACTCTCTTGAAACCCTTGCCACCTTGCTTACACCACCATCGGAGCTCCTTGCTTGCACCATTCAAGCCGCGCTGACGCTTCTTCATTTACCACACCGATCCCTTCCTAAGCCACTTTGACCTTTCACCCCTCAGGCTGACGACAACATAACCTCAGCTCTCACATCCTTCACCTTTCCAGTCGCACCTTTACTCCCTCAACATTTCTTCCACGTGCCACTTGCTGACATCATTACTTCCCTGCAACCAATCGCTTCACGGTACCACTCTCAAAGACAAACGAAATTTAACAATCATCTCAAACACCTGCATCTGGCCTCCAGCAAGACACAAACCTCTTCCAACACCATGTCTAACTGACACCTGGGCACCTCTCTCCCATGGAAAATCAATCTCCCACCGCTTTGCCCGTCTGGTCCTCTCCCTACCGGTGCCGTGGTCGGGCCCGGATGCCTCTCATGTCTGACTCCGTGCGCTTTCTTCTCACGCATTGCCTATTACGGCACGGGACTCATTTTAGAAAAGCGGATCAAACGCAACAAACAGCCGCTCCTGCTGCTCAGCCACCACCTTCCAGCCTCTCCCTCCTTGCCACTTGCTACACACCACTCCCTCAAGCCTGCTGCCTACCTCTGTCACCTTCTCCAAATGGCGTGGCTTGGGCCTCCCCTTTGCATATGCTCTCTGAACACCTTGACACTGTGTCCTCCATGCTCATCTCCTCCCTCGGCTACCCATTCGGCGCCTCGACGCGGAAAGTGCCCCGCAAATCAAACGCGGGCTATATGTATGTGTGTGTGTGAGGGTGTGTATATGTATATCTGTGTATATCTGTGTCTCTATATATATACATATGTGTGTATATATACATATCTGTATGTATATACATATGTGTGGGTATATGTATATGTGTACATATATGTGTGTGTACATAGGTGTATGTGTATATATATGTAGGTGTCTGTATATGGATGTCTGTGTGTGTATATATGTCTGTGTGTATATATATGTGTGTCTGGGTATATATCTGTCTCTTTATATATACATAAGTGTATATATACATATGGGTGTATATACATGTGTGTGTATATATTTCTGTGTCTATACATACATATGTGTATATATATACACATATATGTGTATATATATTTCTATGTCTGTATATATATATGTGTGTGTGAATATATACACGTGTGTGTGCATATACACATTTCTGTGTGTATATATATATGTGTGTGGGTATATATATGTCGATGTATAGATACGTGTAGGTATATTTACATATGTGTATACATACATGTGTGTATATATAGGTGCGTATACACAATATGTCTGTATATATACATATGTGTATATACACACATATGTGTCTATATATACATACGTGTGTACATATCTGTGTGTGACTATATATATGACTGTGTGTATATATATATATATGGTGTGTATATATGTGTGCGTACATATATGTGTGTGTATATATAGGAGTGTGGGTATATATATGTGACTGTGTGTATATATATGTGTATATAAATACATATGTGTGAATATATATGTGTGTGTATATATATGTGTGTCTGTATATATACATATGTCTCTATATATACATATGTCTCTATATGCATATGAGGGAATGTATATATGTCTATATATATGTCTTTGTATAAATATGTTTCTATTTATATACATATGGGGGTGTATATATATGTGTCTGTGTATATATATATCTCTGTGTGTATATATATGTGTGAGCATGGATATATATGTCTGTGTGTGTACATGTATATGGTGTGCATATGCATGTATGTATATATATGTGTGTGTGTATATATATATGTGTAAGTATTTATATACGTGTGTGGCTATATATCTGTGAGTGTATATATACATGTCTGTGTGAATACATATATGTGAGTGGATATATATGTGTGTCTCCGTATATATACATGTGTGTATATATACATAAGTGTGTATATACATATGGTGTATATATATATGTGTCTCTATATACATACATATGTATGTGTCTGTATATATATATGTGACTTTACATATGCACGTGTGTCTATACATATATGTGTGTGGCTACATATGTCTGACTGTGTATATATACATATGTGTATATATACATATGTATATACATACATATGGTGTATATATATATTTCTGTGTATACATACATATGGGCGTACATATACATATGTGTGTATATATATGGCTGTGTGTAGACGTACGTGTGACCGGGTATATATATGTGTGTGTGTGTACATATATATGGTGGGTATATACATATAGGTGTATATATATCTGTGTGTGTATATATATGTGTCACTATATATATATGTGACCATGTATATATATGTCTGTGTGTGTACATATATATGGTGCATATATACATATGTGTGTATATATATGTATGTGTGTGTATATATATGTCTATGTGTGTATATATATACGTGTGTGTATATATATGTACTTGTGTCTGTATATGTGTAAGGGTATATATACATATGTGTGTGCATACATAAATGTGTGTGGATATACATGTGTGTCTATGTATATATACATATGGGTATGTATACATCTGTGTGTATATACATATGGGGTATATATATATGTGGGTGTATACAGACATATGGCCATATATATACATATGTGTGTGTATATACATATGTGTGTATATAAATATGTATGTATATGTGGGTGTATATATATATATATATCTCTGTATGTGTATATATATATGTGTCTGTATATATATGTCTCTATGTGTATATATATGTGTGTATATGTATATATATGAGAGTATGTATATATGTTTCTGTCTATATATACATATCTGAGTGTACACATATATATGTGTGCACATATATGTGTGTGTGTATATGTACACTTCTGTGTGTATACATATATGTGTGCATATACATACGTGTCTGGATATATATAAGTATGTGTCTATATACATATGTCTGTATATATACATATCTGTGTATATATCTCTGTGTGTAAATATATGTCTCTGTGTGTATATATGTGTATATATATACATATGTCTCTATATATGTCCGTGTATATATATCTGTGTGTGTGTACATATATGGTGTGCATATTTATGTCTGTATATATATGTGTCTGTATACAGATATGTGAGTACATGTATCTATATGTGTATATATATACATATGTATGTATATATATATATGTGTGTATATATATGTGCGTCTGTGTATATATAGTGTGCATATATATATGCGTATATATATGTGTGTGTATATATATATGAGTGCGTGTATCTATATGTGTATGTATATACATATCTCTGTATGTATGTATGAGTGAATATATATATATGTGTGTGTGTATATATATAGTGCGTATAACTGTGTGTATCTGTATGTGTATATATATACATACGTGTGTATATTTATGTGTGTGTGCATATATATGTGTCTGTGTATATATATGGTGTGTATAAATATGTGTGTGTATCTCTATGTGTATATATACATATGTGTGTATATATATCTCTGAGTGCATATATATGTCTGTGTGTCTATATATATATGGTGTGTATAAATATGAGTCTGTATCTCTATGTGTATATATATACATATGTGTGTATATATATGTATCTCTGCATATATATGTCTGTGTGTGTATATATATGGTTTGTATAAATATGTGTGTGTATATGTATGTGCATATATATTCATATTGGAATATATATGTGTGTATATGTATATGTGTATATGTGTATATATATGTCTGTGTATATATATGTGTATATATGTGTGTATATATATGTGTGTGTGTATATATCCCTGTGTGTCTGTATATATATATATGTGTGTGTATATATGTGTGTGTGTGTGTGTGTGTGTATATATGTCTGAGTGTATAGATACATGTGTGTGTATACATATATGTGTATGGATACATATGCGTGTCTCTGTATATATACGTGTGTGTATATATACATATGTGTATATATACATATGGTGAATATATATATTTCTGTGTATACATACATATGTCCATATGTATAAATATCTGTATACATATATGAGTGTGTGTATATATATGTCTGTGTATACATATACGTGTGTGTATATATACATATTTATGTGTATACATTCATATGTGTGTATATATATGTATGTGTGTATATATCTGCGTGTGCGGCTATATATATGTGTGTGTGTATACATATATATGGTGTGTAGATACATAAGTGTGTATATATATATGTCTGTGTATATATATGTGTGTGTGTGTGCATATACATGTGTGTGTATACATATATACATGTGGATATATATGTGTGTCTGTGTATATATACATGGGTGTATATATACATATGTCTGTATATACATATGGTACATTTATATATGTATGTGTGTATATATACATGTGTGTATATATACATATGTCTGTATATACATATAGTAAATTTATATATGTATGTGTGTATATATACGTGTGTGTATATATACATAAGTCTGTATATACATATGGTAAATTTATATATGTATGTGAGTATACATACGTATGTATGTATACATACATATGTCTGCATATATATATGTGTGGGTATATATATATACATGTGTGTATATATACATATGTGTGTGTATACATACATGTGTGAGTACATATATGGCTGTGTGTATATATATGTCTGTGTATATATATACATGTATGTATATATACATATGTATATATATACATACATATGTGTGTATATATGTGTGTGCGTGTATATATATGTCTGTGTGTGTATACATATATATGCTGTGTATATACATATGTGTGTATATATATATATGTGTGTGTGTGTGTGTGTATATATATGCCTCCCGTTTATATATGTCTACATGTATATATATGTGTGACGGTATATATACATGTGTGTGTATACATACATGTCTGTGGATATATATGTGTGTCTGTGTATATATACATGTGTGTATATATACATATGTCTGTATACACATCTCGTATATATATATGTCTGTGTGTGTATACATACACATGTGTGTATAGACACATATGTGTGTATACATATGAGTGTGTGTATATAGATGTGTGTGTGTATATATACATATGTGTGTGTGTATACATACATATGTCTCTATATATATGTGCGGGTGTATATATATACATGTGTGTATATATACATATGTGTGTGTAGACATACATGTGTTTCTGTGTATATATGCGTGTGTGTATATATATGTGTGTGCATGTATATATATGTGTGTGTGTGTACATATTTATGGTATGTATATACATATGTGTCTATATGTATGTGTGTGTGTACATATATGTGTGTCCATGTATACAGATGTGTGTGTGTGTACATATATATGGTATGTATATACATATATATGTATATATATGTGTGTGTGTATATATATGGTGTGTATATATACAACTGAGGGTATATATATGTGTGTGTTTATATATGTATGGGGGTGTACATACATATGTGTGTGTATATACATATGTGTGTGTGTATATACATATGTGTGTTTATATACATGTGTATATAAGTGTGTGTTTCTATATCTGTGAGTATATATGTATCTGTCTGTGTATATATATGTGTGTGTATATATATGTCTGTGTATATATATGTGTATGTATATATATGTGTGTGTATATATATCTATACATATATATATGGTCTGTGTATATATATGTGTGTGTATATATATGTCTGTGTATATATACAGCTGTGTCTGTGTATACATATATGTGCAGGCATATATATGTGGATCTGTGTATGTATACATGTGTGTATATATACATATGTCTGTGTATATATATATATTTGTATACATATCTGTGTGTGTGTATATATACATAGTGTGCATATATATGTGTGTATGTATATACAAGTGAGTGTGTGTATATATCTATATGTCTATATATATACATATGTGTTTATACATATATGTGTCTGTGTTGATATAAAAGTGTGTCTGTATCTATATGTGTGTACATATGCATATATGTGTATAAATACATGAGTGTATATAAATATCTCTTTATATATATGGGGGTGTATATATATGTGTATATATACTTGTGTGTATATATACATATATGTGCATATATACATATGTGTGTATATACATATGTAGGTATGTATATATGTCTATATAGATGTCTGTGTTTATATACATATGGGGGTGTATATATATGTGTATATATACTTGTGTGTATATATACATATATGTGCATATATACATATGTGTGTATATACATATGTAGGTATGTATATATCTCTATATATATTTGTGTGTTTATATACATATGGGGGTGTATATGTATGTGTGTATATACATGTGTGTATATATGTGTGTGTGTATATATATGTCTGTATATGTATATATGTGTATATATACATCTGTGTGTATATATATTTGTGTATATCTCTGTGTGTGTATCTATATCTGTGTGTGTATATATATCTGTGGGTGTGTATATGTATGTGTATGTGTATATATATGTATATATACATATGTGTAAATATATACATATGTGTGTATATATACATATGTGTGTATATATATGTGCATATATGTGTGTGTATATATATTTGTGTACATCTATGTCTGTGTATCTATACCGGTGTCTGTGTATATATATCTCTGGGTGTGTATATATATGTGTATGTGTATATATATGTATATATACATATGTGTGCATATGCATATATATATATACGTGTTTGTGTATATATAGATATACTGTTTATAAATATATATGTATATATATGTGTATATATATACATATGTGTGTATATATATGTGTGTTTATATATATGTGTGTATATATATCTGTGTGCATATACATATGTGTATATATGTGTCTATATATATACACATATGTGCATATATATGTGTGTGTATACATATGTGTGTATAAATGTGTGTGTCTATATGCATATGTGTTTCTATATACATGTCTGTATATACGTCTGTATATATATGTGTGTGTATATATATGTGAGTATATATACATGAATGTATATATGGGTGTGTATATATACATAAGTGTGTATATACACATATATGTATATATACATCTGTATATATATGTGTGTGTATATATATCTGTCTGTATATATATATGTGTGTATATATGTATGTGTGTATATATACATGTGTGCATATACATACGTATGTGTGTATATATACACACATGTATATATACATATGTGTATATATACATGTGTACATATACATACATATGTGTATATATACACACGTGTATATATACACATCTGTATATATACATGTGTACATATACATACATATCTGTGTATATATACACACGTGTGTATATACATATGAGTATGTACATACATATATGTGTATATATATGTGTGTATATATATGTGTTTCTGTATATATACGTGTGTGTATATAACCATATCTCTGTGTGTATACATATGTGTATATATACATGGGTGTGTGTATATACATCTGTGTAAATATATACATATGTGTGTATATATGTGTCTATCTATACATATGTATGTATCTATACATATGTGTCTATATGTCTGTATATATATGTGTGTGTATATGTATGTCTCTGTCTATACATGTGTGTGTATATATACATATGGGTGTATATATATGTGTGCATATATATACATATGTATATATATATTTGTGTGCGTCTATATACATATGTGTGTATATATATGTGTGTGTATATGTATATATGTGTGTATCTGTACATATGTATGTATCTATACATGTGTGAATATAGGTCTGTATATATATGTGTGTGTCTATACATGTGTGTGTATATATACATATGTGTGTGTATATATACATGTGTGTATATAAACATATGTGTGTATATACATATGTGTATATATAAATGTGTGTATACATACATGTGTGTATATATGTGTGTATATATACGTGTGTGTGTACATAAACATAGGTGTGTATATACATATGTGTATATATACATATGTGTGTATATATACATGGGTGTGTATATACATGTGTGTATACATACGTGTGTCTGTATATAAACATATGTGTGTATATACATATGTCTATATATACATATGTATGTATATATACATGGGTGTGTATATACATGTGTGTATATATACGTGTGTCTGTATATAAACATATGTGTGTATATACATATGTGTATATATACATATGTGTGTATATATACATGGGTGTGTATATACATATGTGTATATATGTGTGTATATATACATATGTGTGTATATATACATGTGTATATATACATATGTCTCTATATATATGTGTGTGTATTTATGTGTGTGTATATACATGTCTGTGTATACATACATATGTGTGTATATATACATATGTATGTATATACATATGTGTATATATATACATGTGTGTGTATATAACTATATGTGTCTATATACATGTCTGTGTATATATACATCTGTGTGTGTATATATATGTCTGTGTATATCTATATATGTGTGTATCTATACATAGGTGTTTATATATACATGTGTGTATATATGTCTGTATGTATATGTGTATAAATACATATGTGTGTATATATACATCTCTGTATATATATATGTCTGTATATATATGTGTGTATGTATATATATCTGTGTATATATACATGTGTGTGTATACATGCATATGTGTGTATATATACATATGTGTGTATATATACATATGTGTGTATATATACATATATGTGAATATATACATATGTGTTTATATATACATGTGTGTATATATGTCTGTATGTATATGTGTATAAATACATATGTGTGCATATATACATCTCTGTATATATATATGTCTGTATATCTATGTGTGTATATATACATGTGTGTGCATACATACATATGTGTGTATATATACACATGTGTTTACATACATATGTGTATATATACACATATATGTGTACATACATATGTCTATATATATACACATATGTGTATACATACATATGTGTATATATATACACGTGTGTATATATATGTGTGTGTATATATACATCTGTGTATATATACGTGTGTGTATATAAACATACATGTGTGTCTATATACATATGTGAATATATATACATATGTATGTGTATATATATGTATGTGTATATATACATGTCTGTGTTTAAACATATGTGTTATATACATATGTGTGTATATACACATATGTGTGTATATATATTTGTGTGTATATATACGTATGTGTATATATATATGTGTGTATATATACATGTCTGTGTGTATATATATATGTCTGTATATATATGTGTGTGTATATTTATATATGTGTATATATACTTATGTGTGTACACATACATATGTATGTATATATACATATGTGTGTATATACATATGTGTATATATATACATGTGTGTATATATATGTGTGTGTATATATACGTGTATGTATATATACATGTGTATATATATACATGTGTGTATATATACATGTGTGTATATATGCATGTCTGTATATACACGTGTGTGTATATATACATGTCTGTATATATACATGTGTATATATAAAGATATGTGAGTATATACATATCAGTACATATACACATATGTGTGTGTGTCTATATATATATGTCTGTATATATGTGTATGTGTATATATATGTGTATAAATATACATCTGTATGTATACATACATATGTGTGTGTATATACATATTTGTGTATATACATATGAGTACATATATACATGTGTGTATGTATATATCTATATGTCTGTATATATCTGTGCCTGTGTATATATATATGTGTAAATATACATGTGTGTGTATATAGATGTCTGTGCACATATACGTTTATGTATATATACATGTGTGTATATATACGTGTATGTATATATACATGTCTGTATATATACATGTGTGTATATAAACATATGTGTGTATATACATATGAGTACGTATCTACATATCTCTGTGTGTATATATTATGTCTGTATATATGTGTGAGTATATATATGTGTGTAAATAGACATCTGTATGTATACATACATATGTGTGTGTATATATATGGGTATGTGTATATATGTGTGTATGTGTATACATATAGTATGTATACAGATGTCTGTGTATTTCTATGTAGATATATATACATATGTGTGTATATATACATATGCGTGTATATATATGTGTTTGTATATATACATATGTGTGTATAGATATCTCTGTGTATTGATACATATGTGTTTATATATACATATCTGTGTGTATATATATATGTCTGTGTATATATATGTGTGTGTGTGCATATATATGTGTGTGAGTATATATATATGGTGTATATATAGATATGTGTGTATATATATGTATATATATGTACATATGTGTGTATATATGTGTGTGTGTGTATATATACATATGTGTATATATATACATGCGAGTATATATAGATGTGTCTGTATATATACATATGTGTATAGATATACATATGTGTGGAAATATATATGTGTCTCTGCGTATATATGTGTGTGTGTGTATATATAGGGTGTATACAGATGTGTGTCTATTTCTATGTATATATATATATA
Source organism: Lichenostomus cassidix (assembly GCF_008360975.1). NCBI lineage: Eukaryota > Metazoa > Chordata > Aves > Passeriformes > Meliphagidae > Lichenostomus > Lichenostomus cassidix. The sequence continues at coordinate 688,685 of NW_028147553.1, forward strand.
TACATATGTGTGTATATACACATATGTGTGTATATATATGTGTCTCTATATATACATATGTGTGTATAGATATCTCTGTGTATTCTACATATGTGTGTAAATATACATATGTGTGTATATATATGTGTCTCTATATATACATATGTGTGTATAGATATCTCTGTGTATTCTACATATGTGTGTAAATATACATATGTGTGTATATATATGTCTGTGCATATATATATGTGTGTGTATATATATGTCTGTGAGTATATATATATATGGTGTGTATATAGATGTGTGTGTATATATATGTATATGTATACATATTTGTGTCTATATACATATGTGTGTATATACATATGTGTGTATGTATATATATCTATATATATATCTATATATATATATCTGTGTATATATATGTGTATATACATGTGTGTATATATGTGTGTGTGTATATATATGTGTGTATGTATATACATGTGTGTGGCTATATATATGCCTGTGTATATATACATAGGTGTATATACATGTCTGTGTATATATATCTATGTGTATACATACATATATGTGTACATATACATATGTGTACATATATATGTGTGTGTATATATGTGTGTGTATATACATATGCATATATATACATATGTGTGCAAATACATGGCTGTGTGTATATATATGTGTGTGTATGTATATAAGATGTGTAAATATATGTGTGTGTATATATATGTCTGTGTGAATATATATGTGTCTATATATACATATGTCTGTATATATATGTGTGTGTGTGTATATATATGGTGTGTATATATATGTGTGTGTACATATATGGTGTGTATATATATGTGTGTGTATATATACATATGTGTGAATATATATGTGTGTATATATACATATGTGTGTACACACGTGTTCATATATATATGTGTCTGTATATATACATATTTGTGAATGTATATGTGTCTGTATATATACATATGTGTGTACACACATGTGTTCATATATATGTGTGTACATACACACATATGGGTGTATATATACATAAGTGTCTATATATATGTGTCTGTATATACATGTGTGTAAATATATACATATGTGTGTATATATGTGTGTATATATACATACATGTGTATATATATGTGTGTGTATATGTATATATGAGTGTATCTATACATATGTGTGTATCTATACATATGTGTATATATGTCTGTATATATATGTGTATGTGTATATGTATGTGTCTGTCCATACATGTGTGTCTATATACATATGTGTGTATATATACATGTGTGTGTATATATACATGTGTGTGTATACATACATGTGTGGGTATATATACATATGTGTGTATATATACATGTGTGGGTATATATACATGTGTGTGTATATATACATGTGTGGGTATATATACATTGTGTGTATATATACATGTGTGGGTATATATACATGTGTGTGTATACATACATGTGTGGGTATATATACATATGTGTGTATATATACATGTGTGGGTATATATACATGTGTGGGTATATATACATGTGTGGGTATATATACATATGTGTGTATATATACATGTGTGGGTATATATACATGTGTGTGTATACATACATGTGTGGGTATATATACATATGTGTGTATATATACATGTGTGGGTATATATACATGTGTGGGTATATATACATGTGTGGGTATATATACATGTGTGGGTATATATATACATATGCGTGTATATACGTGTGTGTATATATGTGTGTATATATACATATGTGGGTATATATACATGTGTGTATATATATATGGGTGTGTATATATATGTCTGTATATATGTGTGTATATATGGGTGTGTGTATATATATGTCAGTATATATATGTGGTGTATATATATGTGTGTATATATACATGTGTGCATATACATACAGATGTGTGTATATATACATACGTCTGTATAGACATATGTGTATATATATACATGTGTGTGTATATATATGTTTGTGTATGTATACATGTGTGTATAAAAACATATGTGCATACATACATTAGTGTGTGCATATATACATGTGTGTATATATACATGTGTGTATATATACATATGTCTGTATATATACACATGTGTGTATATATACACATGTGTGTATATATACGTGTGTGTATATATACACATGTGTGTATATATACGTGTGTGTATATATATGTATGTGTGTATATATACATATGTGTGTATACATACATATGTGTGTATATATACACATGTGTGTATATATACATGTGTGTATATATATATGGCTGTATATATATGTGTGTGTGTATATATACATGTGTGTGTATATATATATGGCTGTATATATTTGTGTGTGTGTATATATACACGTGTGTGTATATATACGTGTGTGTATATATATGTGTGTATATATGTGTCTGTATATATATGTGTGTGTATATATATGTGTGTATACATACATGTGTGTGTATACATACATATGTGTGTATATACATATGTGTATATATATACATATGGGTGTGTATATAAATGTGTGTGTATATATACATATGTGTGTATATATACATGGGTGTATATACATGTGTATATATATATATGTGCGTATATATATATGTGTATATATATGTGTGTATATATGTGTGTGTATATATATGTGTGTCTCTATATACATGTGTGTATATATGCATGTGTGTATAAATATGTGTGTGTGTATGTATACATGTGTGTATAGAAACATATGTGTGTATAGAAACATAAGTGTGTATAGAAACATAAGTGTGTATATCTACATATGGGTGTGTATATATATGTGTGTGTATATATACATATGTGTGTATATGTACATGGGTGTGTATATACATGTGTGTATATATGTGTGTATATATACATATGTGTATATATATAAATGTGTGTGTATATATACATGTCTGTGTATACATACATATGTGTGTATATATACATGGGTGTGTATATACATGTGTGTATATATGTGTGTATATATACATATGTGTGTGTGTGTATTTATGTGTGTGTATATATACATATGTGTGTGTGTATTTATGTGTGTGTATATATACATGGGTGTGTATATACATGTGTGTATATATGTGTGTATATATACATATGTGTGTGTGTATTTATGTGTGTGTATATATACATATGTGTGTGTGTGTGTATTTATGTGTGTGTATATATACATGGGTGTGTATATACATGTGTGTATATATGTGTGTATATATACATATGTCTGTGTGTGTATTTATGTGTGTGTATATATACATGTCTGTGTATACATACATATGTGTGTATATATACATATGTGTGTATATACATTTGTGTATATATACATATGTGTATATATATACATAAGTGTGTGTATATATATATCTGTGTATATATACATATGTGTGTATATATACATGGGTGTGTGTATATATACATGGCTGTGTGTATATATACATGGCTGTGTGTATATATACATGGCTGTGTATATATACATGGCTGTGTATATACATGTGTGTATATATATGTGTATATATATATACATCTGTGTGTATATACATGTGTGTATATATACATGGGTGTGTATATACATGTGTGTATATATATGTGTATATATATATATATACATGTGTGTTTGTATATGTGTCTGTGTATATATACATGTGTGTATAGAAATCTATATATATGCCTGTATATATAGATGGATGTATACAAGTACAACCGTCTGCTCACGCTTCCGGACTGAAATTTTATCCACGCTTTCTAGTACCTCTCAAACCTCATACGTCGCTCACGTACCTTGCATCCCTAGCATCAAAAATGCTCTCCTTTCCAATTAGCAAATTAGCAAATTGCACCGCTAACAAATGCTGAAAGCGAATACCTTGCGGGCTTCTCGGAGGATTTCCGCTGCGCCTGTCCTACGCCTCGCCGTTTAGCTTCAAACTCTTTACATTGGCCTTACGGGAAAAAAAAAATTAAATGGGACGCTCTCCTTTCTTAGCACGAGGCGCCTCGCCGGGCGCCTTAGCCGATCTACGTTCCTGAACGTTACCTCGGCCCCGAGCCCGCCTCTCCGCGTCTTCCTCGGCCCCGCTTCCCTTCCGCTTTCAATTCTTATTAACGCCTGGGAATTACAATTATGCCTTTCCGTGCCGCTCTGGGACTACCGTCCCTTCCCGCCGATCCCCGTGCTTCTTATCCTTCCCTCGGCCCGATGACGCGTCTGCTTCCCTTAAGATGCCCTTTAAACCGTCTGTAAAGCTCCTTTCTTTTTCTATAGGCCCTTTGAAAGCCCCGTTTCTGTACCCGCGCCTTTCGGGACGTGCCCTTCGCTAAGGCTGTCGCGTTTAGCGTCCGGCGTTTGATCGAAAATTTCCGAAAAATGTTTTCCCGTCGGCGGAGCCCGGCGCGTCGTCTCGGAGGTGGTGGCGCCGTCGTCCCGTCCCCCGAACTTTTTAACGCTTTAAAGTCACGTTCGATTCGAATGGATACGGGCTTGATGGGACCATTTTTATATCTATTCCGACACATTTTAAAAACCTGAAAAATGTTCTCTAACGGCGAGTACTACCTCAACTTTTTACTTCTACCCGCGCCTGCCGCTTTCTACGGCTCCACGCTGCCGGCTTCTGGCCGGATTCTGTCACGTCGTGACCGAGATAAGGAACTAACGCTTCACCAGTCCTACCTCAGGGTACACGTTTACTACCGTGGAACGGAGCGATTCCGATTCCCGGGACCCTGCTTTGCGAATGCGGAAATGCCTCAAAAACGTAAAATCCATTTTTTTCATTTCCATCGGGCGCCTAAAGTCGTCACCTAGAGCGAGAGGTCCTGATTTTTTCCGTACAAAACATGGCGGAGGCCGTAAAGGCGCGGCCGCGTCCATTATTATGGCGGCGCCCGTTTCGCACGTGCGCGGTGCACTGGACTACCAAAATGGCGTCGGCATCGCTCGAGCATGCGCGGTGCACTGCACTACCAAAATGGCGGCGGCATCGCTCGAGCATGCGCAGTGAAGTAGACTACCAAAATGGCGGCCGCATCATTAGAGCATGCGCAGTGTACTGAACTACCAAAATGGCGTCGGCATCACTCGAGCATGCGCAGTGCAGTAGACTACCAAAATGGCGGCGGCATCACTCGAGCATGCGCAGTGCAGTAGACTACCAAAATGGCGGCGGCATCACTCGAGCATGCGCAGTGCACTGGACTACCAAAATGGCGCCCGCATCACTCGAGCATGCGCAGTGCACTGGACTACCAAAATGGCGCCGGCATCACTCGAGCATGCGCACTGATGACTACCAAAATGGCGCGGCATCACTCGAGCATGCGCACTGCAGTAGACTAACAAAATGGCGCCCGCATCACTCGAGCATGCGCAGTGCACTGGACTACCAAAATGGCGCCGGCATCACTCGAGCATGCGCACTGCAGTAGACTAACAAAATGGCGCCCGCATCACTCGAGCATGCGCAGTGCACTGACAACCAAAATGGCGCCGGCATCACTCGAGCATGCGCACTGTATACTTCCAAAATGGCGGCCGCGGAGTCCCGACCCCGAAAACGGCCATACGGCTGCTTGGCGGGCTTCCCCGGCGCTGCGGACCGGTGCGGAGTGGCCTTTGAGGGCCGATGGAGTGCGCGCTACGGTTTGGCGCGGCCGCCGTTTTGTCCCGAAAGCGATCGGCAAATTCCGTTCTTTTTCCGCCTCTCGCGCGGTTGCCGCCGCCCGTGGGTGACGCGGACGGCATATAGGACGCCTTTGCAGCTGTTTGCGGCGAGCAGAAATGTCCCAAAAGCGCGAAATCCGAGTTTTAAATTTCGATCCGGCCCCTATTTCGCACATGCGCAGTGCACTGGACTTACAAAATGGCGTCGGCATCGTTCGACCATGCGCAGTGCAGTGGACTACCAAAATGGCGTCGGCATCACTCGAGCATGCGCAATGTAGTGGACTACCAAAATGGCGTCGGCATCATTCGAGCATGCGCAGTGCACTGGACTACCAAAATGGCGGCGGCATCACTCGAGCATGCGCAGTGCATTGGACTACCAAAATGGCGTCGGCATCACTCGAGCATGCGCAGTGTACTGGACTACCAAAATGGCGTCGGCATCACTCGAGCATGCGCAGTGTACTGGACTACCAAAATGGCGTCGGCATCGTTTGCACATGCGCAGTGCACTGGACTACCAAAATGGCGTCGGCATCACTCGGGCATGCGCAGTGCATTGGACTACCAAAATGGCGTCGGCATCGCTCGAGCATGCGCACTGCACTGGACTACCAAAATGGCGTCGGCATCGCTCGAGCATGCGCACTGCACTGGACTACCAAAATGGCGCCGGCATCACTCGAGCATGCGCAGTGCACTGACTACCAAATGGCGCCGGCATCACTCGAGCATGCGCACTGCAGTACACTTCCAAAATGGCGGCCGCGGAGTCCCGACCCCGAAAACGGCCATTCGGCTGCTTGGCGGGCTTCCCCGGCGCTGCGGACCGGTGCGGAGTGGCCTTTGAGGGCCGATGGAGTGCGCGCTGCGGTTTGGCGCGGCCGACATTTTGTCCCGAAAGCGATCGGCAAATTCCGTTCTTTTTCCGCCTCTCGCGCGGTTGCCGCCGCCCGTGGGTGACGCGGACGGCATATAGGACGCCTCAGCAGCTGTTTGCGGCGAGCAGAAATGTCCCAAAAGCGCGAAATCCGAGTTTTAAATTTCGATCCGGCCCCTATTTTGCACATGCGCAGTGCACTGGACTTACAAAATGGCGTCGGCATCACTCGAGCATGCGCACTGCACTGGACTACCAAAATGGCGTCGGCATCATTTGGGCATGCGCGGTGGAGTGGACTACCAAAATGGCGTCGGCATCATTCGAGCATGCGCAGTGCACTGGACTACCAAAATGGCGTCGGCATCGTTTGCACATGCGCAGTGCATTGGACTACCAAAATGGCGTCGGCATCACTCGAGCATGCGCACTGCACTGGACTACCAAAATGGCGTCGGCATCACTCGAGCATGCGCACTGCACTGGACTACCAAAATGGCGTCGGCATCGCTCGAGCATGCGCACCGCATTGGACTACCAAAATGGCGTCGGCATCACTCGAGCATGCGCAGTGTATTGGACTAACAAAATGGCTTCGGCATCGTTTGCGCATGCGCAGTGCATTGGACTGCTAAAATGGCGCCCGCATCACTCGAGCATGCGCAGTGCACTGAACTAACAAAATGGCGTCGGCATCATTCGAGCATGCGCAGTGTAGTGCACCAACGAAACGGCGTCGGCATCACTCGAGCATGCGCAGTGCAGTACACTTCCAAAATGGCGGCCGCGGAGTCCTGACCCCGAAAACTGCGATTCGGCTGCTTGGCGGGCTTCCCCGGCGCTGCGGACAGGTGCGGAGTGGTCTTTGGGGGCGGGTGGAGTGCGCGCTGCGGTTTGACGCGGCCGACATTTTTTCCCGAAAGCGATCGGCAAATGCCGGGTATTTCCGCCTCTCGCGCGGTTGCCGCCGCCCGTGGGTGACGCGAACGGCATACGGGACGCCTTCGCAGCTGTTTGCGGCCAGCAGAAATGTCCCAAAAGCGCGAAATCCGACTTTTTAATTTCGATCCGGCCCCTATTTCGCACATGCGCAATGCACTGGACTACCAAAATGGCGTCGGCATCGTTCGCACATGCGCGCTGTTGCCGACTTCAAAAATGGCGGCCGCGGGGGTCTTTTCTGAGGGAATATACGTCTACTGTGCCGCCTGAACGAAATGCCGACTCCGAGGGTGCCACCGCCGCATTTTCCGGGCTTTGCGGGCTTCTGCTGAAGCGTGCGGTGCTGTGGACGGCGCGGGGAGCTGGCGGGATCCGCCTGTGCCGGGGCGGGCACCGCCGCGGTCGATTATACGGCGGACACGCCCCCCCTGCCCCCCTCGGCACCCCCCCCTCCCCCCCCGCGTCTCCCGGATCCTTAAACATGGCACTCGGCACGCAGCGGATGGCGGCGGCGGCGGCGACACAGGTCGGGGCGGGGCCGCCGCGGGAGGGGGGGGCTGACTCGGCGGCCCCCAGCGCGGGGAGGGAGCGCGGCGAGGGAGCGCGGCGCCGCCGCCTCGGGGCCCCGCGGGACGCCGCTCCCCACGGACCGCACCCAAAATGGGGTGACGTCCGGCGGCGGGGGAGAACCGACAGGGGAGGGAACTTGCCACGCGGGACGGGGCCGCCCACGTGCCGCGAGCGACGCTTTTTTCCGACTACAAACACGCAAATACCCCAAAATTCACCTGCTTCGGAACGCGCGACCCCCTCTCCCTTTTAAAGCCCGACGCAAAACTGCGAACGACCGCCTCGGCTAACACCGCACACACAAATAACATATACTACTTACAAAATACACATACCTATACTCCAACATATTATTACATAGATTATACACTAGCAACCAGCTATATTGCTCTGAAGATTTATTTTTGCATACCCTTTTTTTCCTCTTCAGGACACTACATTCATGCCTGCAAAAAGAAAAAAAAATGTACAAACCCTTTCACATTGGGTCAATTAATATAATTTCTTTCTCTTCTTTAGCAAGTCAAACCACCTGCTTCTACAGCACTTCTGAACTCCATTCTGACTCTTGGCAAGAAATTCTTACGGGCCTGACATTGTGGCTACGGCTCTGTGATGATCCATGTGAAAGGTGGGTGCTTTCTTCAATTATCCTTTCTTCAATGCAACACTTCCTTTTTACTATCTATCTAGGTCATCTCCTTCATTTTCATAACTATATTCGGAAGGCACTGTGTACTGGGCATTGCCCATAAATGTCCACCCAGAAAGGTAGACAACAGCTTTGCTGCAAGGCAGATAATCTTTTCAATATTCCTGCAAGAGCTGGCTTGCCTGCATTTGGTAATTATGGAACATGCTTCAGCTACTCCAGCGACAACACGTGAACAATTACTTCTTACTGATAGTGAGGCTCAAAAACGACGCTTGTGAAGCAACAATGCGCTGCAGGCACCTGGACACATGTCCTTCCCTTAGGAAAAAAACCTCAAAGTTCTTTCCCTCTTCCCTGGCTTGCTGGTACCAAGCAC
>NW_028147553.1:698269-727973 GCF_008360975.1 Lichenostomus cassidix
TATACACACACGTATATATACACACACGTGTATATATACACACACACAAATATATACAGCCATATATATATACACACACATGTATATATACACACACACATATATATACAGCCATATATATATACACACATGTATATATACACACATGTGTATATATACACACATATGTATGTATACACACATATGTATATATACACACATACATTTATATACACACACGTATATATACACACATGTGTATATATACACACACGTATATATACACACATGTGTATATATACACACATGTGTATATAAACAGACATATGTATATATACACACATGTATATATACACACATGTATATATGCACACACATATGTATGTATGCACATATGTTTTTATACACACATGTATACATACACAAACATATATATACACACACATGTATATATATACAAATATGTCTATACAGACGTATGTATATATACACACATCTGTATGTATATGCACACATGTATATATACACACATATATATACACCACATATATATACTGACATATATATACACACACCCATATATACACACATATATACAGACATATATATACACACCCATATATATATACACACATGTATATATACCCACATATGTATATATACACACATATATACACACATGTATATACACGCATGTGTATACATACCCACACATGTATATATACCCACACATGTATATATACCCACACATGTATGTATACACACACATGTATATATACACACATATGTATACAGACACACACATGTATATATACCCACACATGTATATATACACACATATGTATATATACCCACACATGTATGTATACACACACATGTATATATACCCACACATGTATATATACACACATATGTATATATACCCACACATGTATGTATACACACACATGTATATATACCCACACATGTATATATACACACATATGTATATATACACATATGTATATACACACATGTATATAGAGACACACATATATATACACACACATATATACACACATATATATACACATATATATACGCACATATATATATACACATGTATATACACCCATGTATATATACACACATATGTATGTATACACACACATGTATGTATACACACATATATATACACACACATATATATACAGACACATATATACACACATATATATACAGACACATATATACACACATATATATACACACACGTATATATACACACACGTGTATATATACACACACACAAATATATACAGCCATATATATATACACACACATGTATATATACACATATATGTATGTATACACACACATGTATATATACACACACACACATATATATACAGCCATATATATATACACACATGTATATATACACACATGTGTATATATACACACATATGTATGTATACACACATATGTATATATACACACATACATTTATATACACACACATATATATACACACATATGTATATATGCACACACATATATATACACATATATATACACACATATGTACATATACACACACATATATACAGACATATGTATATATACACACACATATATATACACACATGTATATACAGACATATGTATATACATACTCATATGTATATACACACGTGTGTATATATACACACATATGTATGTATACGCACACATGTATATATACACACATACATATATACACACATATATATATACAGACAGATATATACACACGCACATATATATACAGACGTATATATACATACATGTGTATATACACACTTATGTATATATACACACCCATATATACACTCATGTATATATACACACATATATATACACACACATATATATACAGACTTATATACAGACATGTATATAGAAACACATGTGTATATAGACACACACATTTATACACACATATGTATATATACACACACATATATATGCACATATGTATATATATACACACATATATACACACATGTATCTGCACACAGATATATATACACACAGATATATATATATAAACACACATATATATATACACACATATGTATATATATACACAGACATATATATACACACACTCATATGTATACACACATATGTATCTATACACACATATGTATGTATATACACACACACAGATATATACCAGATGTTTATACAGACATATGTATATATACACACATGTATATATACACAGACACACATATATATCCACACACATATATGTATCCACACACATGTATATATACACTCACATGTATATATACACACACATGTATATATACACAGAGACATATATAAACAGGCAGGCATATGTATGCACACACACACACATATATATATACACACATATGTATATACACACCATATATATGTATACACACACACACATATATATACAAGCACACACATATATACACACATATGTATGTATACATATACATATGTATATATACACACATGTATATATATACACAGACTTATATATACACACAGCCATATATGCACACACATATGTATGTATACAGACACATATGTATATATACACACATGTATATATATATACCCACACATATATATATACAGACATATGTATGTATACATATATATGTATGTATACTCACATACATATATAAATATAACATATGTATATACAGACATATGTATATATACACACACGTATATATACACACATACATATATAAATTTACCATATGTATATGCAGACATATGTATATATACACACATGTATATATACACACATATATATATAAATATACCATATGTATATACAGACATATGTATATATACACCCACGTATATATACACAGATACACATATATATCCACACGTATATATGCATACACACACATGTATATACACACACACATATATATAAACACACTTATGTATATACATACCATATATATGTATACACACAGCCATATATATACACGCACACACAGATATATACACACATACATATATATCCACATGTATATATGTATACACACACATGTATATACACACACACATATATATACACACACATATATATATACACACTTATGTATATACACACCATATATACGTATACACACACACATATATATACACGCACACACAGATATATACACACATATATATATATGCACACATATGAATGTATACACGCAAATATGTATATATACAGACATGTATATATATACACAGACATATATATACACACACCCATATATGTACACAGATATGTATACATATGGATATATGTATGTATACACACAAATATATATATTCACCATATGTATATACACACATATGTATATATACACACTCGTATATATACAGAGACACGCATATGTATCCACACACATATATGTATACACACACATGTATCTATACACTCACACATATACACACACACACACACACACACACACACACACACACATATATACGCCCACATATATATATACACACACACAGGGATATATACACACACACATATATTTACACACATATATACACATATATACTCACAGACATATATATACACATATACACATATTCATATACACACATATATATTCCAATATGAATATATATGCACATACATATACACACACATATTTATACACACCATATATATATACACACACAGACATATATATGCAGAGATACATATATATACACACATATGTATATATATACACATAGAGATACAGAGTCATATTTATACACACCATATATATATACACACACACACATATATATGCACACACACATAAATATACACATGTATGTACATATATATATACACATACAGATACACACAAATAGTTATACGCACTATATATATACACACACACATATATATATTCACACACATATATATACACACATATGCATATACATACACATATAGATACATGCACTCACATATATATACACACACATATATATACACATATATATATGCATACTATATATATACACAGACACACATATATATACACACATATATATACTTACATATGTATATATACATACATATAGATACATGCACTTACATATATGTATACACACACATATATATACAGACATAAATATGCACACCATATATGTACACACACACAGATATATATACACGCACATATATATAGACACATATGTATATATATGCACATATAAACACAGAGACACATATATTTACACACACAGATATATACACAGATATGTATATATGCAGACATATGTATATATACACACACTTATATATATACAGACACGTATGTATATGCACACACATGTATGTATACACACAGAAATGTATATATACACACACACACATATATGTGCACACATATATATGTGTACCCTCACATATGTATATATACACAGAAACATATATACATACTGTCATATATATACATACACACACATATATATACACATACAGACATATATATACACATACATATATATATACACACACAGATATATATATATATATATATACACCCAGATATACATACATATATATATATACACACATATGTATATACACACACATATGCATATATATATGGCCATATGTATGTATACACACATATATATATATATACACCATATGTATATACGCACAGATGTATATATACACACATGTATATATACTCACACACAGACATATATACACAGATATGTATATACACACCATATATATGTACACAGAGACACATATATATACATGCTCACACATGTATATACATACAAACATATATATACAGACATATGTATGGATACACACACATATGTATATATATACACAGAGGTACATATACATGCACACATATATATACACACACCCATATATATACACACATATGTATATATACGCCCATATGTATGTATACACACAAATATATATATACACCATATGTATATGTACATACATGTATATATACACATTCGTATATATATACAGTCACACATATATAGCCACACACATATATGTATACACTCACGTGTATATATAGAGTGACATATACATATACACACACAGATATATATGCACACATATGCATGTATACACACAGATATATATACACCATATGTATATACACATATGTATATATATATACAGACATATATATACACAGAGACACACCTATACATCCACACACAGATATGTATACACACACATATGTATATATACACTCACATATATATAGACATGCACAGATAGATATACACACACATATACATACACACACATATATATATACACACAGATATATATACGCAGAGACATATATATACACACATCTGTATATACTCACCATATATATGTACACACACACACATATATATACAGGGTCACACCTATATATATCCACACATATATATATGCCGAGAAACGGAGGCTTGAGAAACCAATATGAATTTACCACAAGCTTCAGTTTATTCATTTACAGCATATAATTTCTATCGTAGTTAACTAACTCATGCCTATTCTGTAATCATACACTACTATTGGTTCTATACTTCCACGGCCTAAGTTTGGCTACTCGCCTTAACATGTATCTACGTTTCCCTATAATGGCCGATTTCTGCCTATTTGTCGCCATTGAACGCATTCCGGACGGCTCCTACGATCTCCACGTTGAAGGAAAGTCACGGTGACCTTAGATCGCCGATCGGACGAAGGTATGTCATGAATAGTCGGCCGAATATGGCTATAGTTAAGAAGCGGCTGGTTAATAAGCAATGTATGTCCATCTGCGTGTCCCTTCTCTAGAAGCCAGCTTTCGACATATATATACACAGACACACCTATATACACAGATATGTATATACACACCATATATATGTACACACACACACATATATATACACGCTTACACATATATATACACACACACCTATATATACATATATATGTAGGGATACACACAGATATGTATATATACACACATGTACATATACACAACGACATATATCTACACACACCCATATATCTACAGACATTTGTTTATATACGCCCATATGTATGTATATTCAGAAGTATATATATAGAGCATATGTATACACAGAGATATGTATATATACATATAGGTATATATACACAGTCAGACATATATAGCCATACACCTATATGTATAGACATACATGTATATATACAGTCACATATATATATATACACAGATACATATATATACACACATATGTATGGATACACACATATATGTTTATATACATACACGTATATATACACTGACATATATATACACACCCATATATATACAGACATATGTATATATACGCCTATATGTATGTCTACACAGAAGTATGTATATACACACATTTGTATATATACACACACGTGTATATACACAGACACACATATATAGCCATACACATATATGTATACACACACATGTATATATACACTGACACATATCTATACAGAGACACATATATATACACCCAGATATATATACACACCCAGAGATATATATACGCAGACACAAATATATATGCACACATATATACAGAGATAGATACACACACTTATATGTGTATACAAACAGATATGTATATATACACACACACATATACAGACATATACACAGATACATATATATACACACACCTCTGTATATACAGACATATATATACACCCATTTATTTATACACATATATGTATATATACACACATATAGAGACACACAGATATATATACACACAGATATATATACAGACATATAAATGCACACATGTAATTATAGACATATATGTATATATACATATATAGATACACACACATGTATATACACACACACATATATATATAGACATTCACATATATATACACACATTTTTATATATGTACACATATAGATATTGATACATAATTATACACACCATATATATACATATACCCACACATATATATGCATTCACATATATATACTCACACATATGTATATATATACACCTATAGATACACACACATATTTATACACACCATATATATACAGACACAGACATATATATGCATACACACATATATATTCACACATCTGTGTATAGATATACATATAGATACAGACACATCTTTATACACACCATATATATATACACACACCCACTCCTATATATGCACAGACATATATATATATACACACCTATGTATATATATACACCTATAGATACACACACCTAAATAGACACACCATATATATATGCACAGACACACACAGACATATATATGCACAGACACATATATATACATATATGTATATACATATATACAGATACACACATCTATTTATACACACCATATATATATACACACACCTACTTAAATATATGAATACACAGAGATATATACACAGAAATGTATATATATAGACATACACATACACACACACACCTATTTATATACACCATATGTATATACACACACACACACACACACACACATACATATGCAGACACACATATATATACAGACATATGTATATATATACTAATACAGATACACACAAATATTTATACACACCATATATATATACACACACGTATATATATCCACTCACACATATATATACACACATATGTATATATATACACATAGAGATACACACACATATTTATATACACCATATATATATACACACACATATATATACAGACATGTATATATAGATAGCCACACTTATTTATACGCAGCATATATATACACACAGCTACACATATTTATGCCCATACATATATATATACACACACATATGTATATATATACAGACAGAGATACAGAGACATATTTATACACTGCATATATATACACATTCACACATATATACACACACACTCAGAGACATATATACACACATATGTATATATATACACATACAGATACACAGAGATATTTATACACACCATGTATATATACACAGACATATATATATACAGACATATATATGCAGTCCTATGTATATAAACACTCCTATGTATATATGCACACACGTATATATACAGACACACACAAAATGCACACACATATATGTATAGACATACATGTATATACACAGAGACACATATATATATACACACATATACACACCTATATATCCACACACATATGTATATACATGCACACATGTATATATACACACATGTGTATATATACGCACACATACATATACAGACATATATATATACACACACATATATATATACAGATGTATATAGACAGATATATATATACAGATGTATATAGATACATATATATACACCCCCATATGTATATAAATAGAAACATATTTATAGAAAGACATATATATAGACATATATACATTCCCTCATATGCATATAGAGACATATGTATATATACAGACATATGTATATATAGAGACACACATATATATACACACACATATATATACACATATGTATTTATATACACATATATATACACACAGTCACATAGATATACCCACACTCCTATATATACACACACATATATGTATGCACACATATATACACACCATATATATATACACACACTCATATATATAGTCACACACAGATATGTACAGACGTATGTATATATACACACATATGTGTATATACACATATGTATATATAAAGACATATTGTGTATACACACATATATATACACACATGTATGTACACACAAATGTAAATATACCCACACGTATCTATACATCGACATATATATACCCACACACATATATATATATATACACACAGACATGTATATATACACACACACGTGTATATATTCACACACACATATATATATACAGACATACAAATATATATACACATATGTGTATATATACATATATATGTATGTATGTATAGACACAGAAATATATACACACACATGTATATGCACACATATGTATGTATACACTTATGTATATATAAAGAGACAGATATATACCCACACACATATATATATACACACAGACATATATATACACATAGACATACATATACAGACACCTACATATATATACACATACATGTATTTACACACACATATATGTACACATATATATATACCCACACATATGTATATACATAGAGATATGTATATATACCCACATATGTATATATATAGAGACACAGATATACACAGATATACATATACACACACTCACACACACACATACATATACCCCGCGTTTCATTTGCGGGGCACTTTCCGCGTCGAGGCGCCGAATGGGTAGCCGAGGGAGGAGATAAGCACGGGGGACACAGTGGCAAGGTGTTCAGAGAGCATATGCAAAGGGGAGGCCCAAGCCACGCCATTTGGAGAAGGTGACAGAGGTAGGCAGCAGGCTTGAGGGAGTGGTGTGTAGCAAGTGGCAAGGAGGGAGAGGCTGGAAGGTGGTGGCTGAGCAGCAGGAGCGGCTGTTTGTTGCGTTTGATCCGCTTTTCTAAAATGAGTCCCGTGCCCTAATAGGCAATGCGTGAGAAGAAAGCGCACGGAGTCAGACATGAGAGGCATCCGGGCCTGACCACGGCACCGGTAGGGAGAGGACCAGACGGGCAAAGCGGTGGGAGATTGATTTTCCATGGGAGAGAGGTGCCCAGGTGTCAGTTAGACATGGTGTTGGAAGAGGTTTGTGGCTTGCTGGAGGCCAGATGCAGGTGTTTGAGATGATTGTTAAATTTCCTTTGTCTTTCAGAGTGGTAGCGTGAAGCGATTGGTTGCAGGGAAGTAATGATGCCAGGAAGTGACACGTGGAAGAAATGTTGAGGGAGTAAAGGTGGGAATGGAAAGGTGAAGGATGTGAGAGGTGAGGTTTTGTTGTTGTGAGCGTGAGGGGTGAAAGGTCAAAGTGGCTTAGGAAGGGATCGGTGTGGTAAATGAAGAAGCGTCAGCGTGGCTTGAACGGCGCAAGCAAGGAGCTGCGATGGTGGCGTAAGCAAGGCGGCAAGGGTTTAGAGAGAGGATGTGAGTTTTGTAGAAGGCAAGAGGTGCATAAATGGAGTGTTTAGAAAAGTTTGGGAAGAGGGTTTGTTTGTTGTTAATGTGAGTGTGTTTGAGTTGGTGACTGTATATGCAGTGTGTTTGGGTGGGTGGGTGGGTGGGTGGGTGTGTGTGAGTGAGATGTGTTAAGGCATGAAAGAAATCAGAGTTTCCGAAGAGAAGGAAATGTGAGTAAAGAAGTATTTCTTGTTGGTGATGGAGAGAGTTTGAAGGTGAAGTGTTTGTTTGTGCGTTGTAGGTGGAAAAAGTAAATTTTGGCACGTTGGTGCCCTCAGGCACCCCCCCCTGCACCCGGTGCCGCCCGCCGATTTTCGGCGCGCGCCGCGCGCTGCCGCGCGCGGCGCGGTGGACGCGGGGGGGCACCCCGGGAGGCCCCTTCCGGGCGGCGCCATCCCCCCCCCTGCGGGGCGGCTGCAGCGGCAGCCCCCCCCTTGCGGCGGGCCCACCTGGGCTGCCCCCCCTCGCGGGGGGGCCCGCCTGTGTCACCCCACCTTCTGGCACACGTGCCTCACTTACGTTCCAGTGGGGGTAGGCGGGCCCGGCGGGCTCCCGGACTACGGGGCCGTGACGCGCCTAGCGCACGCACGGGGTAGCCCGCGGTGGGATTCGAACCCCTGACGTGCAGAGCTCCGGCTTAAGGCCATACCCACCGAGCCAGAGTGGCTCCTTAATTTTAAATCCTTTTTTTGGGGGCATATCCTTTTCGCCGCACAATGACGTCAACAAAGCCCTGCCCACTACCCCGCCCCCGATTCTGCGTCCGTCACGGTACTCCACCCACTGCTCCGCCTGTCGTCCCTCCCTTGGCCCCGCCCCTCTCGGCGCCCTGCCCGGGACAAAGCCACGCCTCCGGTGGTCTCCACACCCCGCCCCTCGACGTCACGGGGCTCGGAACACAGCCACGGCCCTGCCGCTCCCCCTACCCCGCCCAAGAGCCCGCCCCTCGGTGCCCCCTCAGTCCGCCCTAAGCTACGCCTGCCTCCGCCCGCCCGTCGCTATGGCAACAGGGGAGCCGTTGCTTCTTTAGCGTTTTACTTTTTTCACCATTTTTGGAGCTCCTTTGCTAGAGAATTTTCCTAAGGTTCAGTGCATGGTTTTTACATGCTTTCCCTCCACTGTATTAGCACAAATTACCATTCTCTCAAATCTTACTGGGTCTTTTTATCACTTTTTGAAAGCACCATTTATGATTCTTGAAAACCAAAACACATTTTGGGGGATACTGCAGCACTAGCATATATACAGTTGTTTCTCCCAACTACGTCCATTTTGCTTATCTCATTCTACAGTATTTCCTAGGGGCTTCTACTGTGTATCGCTGGGGTTTTTTCACTTGTTTCGTGCCTGCATTCACTTCTGTGTGCATGTGTTACCCCATCCTGTGCTTTTGCAGGGATCACTTCTGCAGTCTTGGGGGTTTTTTTTCCACCTCTACACTACTGCCACGTGTTTACTAGTGTCCCCCAATCTGCAGAAAAAAATGGAAAAACTCCGCAACAACATTTTCATGTTACACACTCAAGGCATGACTTTATTTTGTGCCCAGCACGTACCACAGCAATCATCTCATCCCCCCATAGCCCGGGTGTGCAGAGACAACCATTCCAGAATACAGAGCTTTTACCCCGTTTCTCAGATAGTGCATACAGTAAAAGCCAATAGGAAAGCATTGCCTCAGTGTTCATTAGTCCAAAGTGGAGCAAAGTCCCCATATTTGGTGTCTCGTTGCACTCCAATGTCCTTGTCTGTCATGCTTATGACATTCTTCACTTGTTTTTAGCAGTCATTTCTCTGGGCCAGGATGTCTTCAGCCCTGCTGCAGGTGCTCTGGCCTAGCTGCTTGTCATATCCATCATGTCTTCTGGAGAACCACATGTTCCTGCTGGATGTTCTGTTCACAGTGCTTGTCTTTTTGCTTATCTTTGGGGGTCAATCCCAAGGTCTTGCTATGCTGAATTCACCAGGCCTCATGTGGCACAACATCGCCCTGGAAGAAACCAAACATTTCTTTTCCCAGGGGAAACCCAAACCAAACCTTTGACTACAGTGACACAATATTTTTAACCCGATGATACATTTTGCAACAGTAGCAGTCAGTCATAACAATTTTCCTTCAGCAGCCTTTCATGTCATTTTGTTTTCTATATCTTTTGGAACAGAACACATGCCATCTTTCCCTTCTCTATGCATGCCACATCACCACAATATCCTCGCCGGGATAGGCAACTCCAGCAGCAGCGAAACCCCACCGTCTGGAAGAGAACACGACACACGTGTCAGTCATTTCCGCACGGCTCCGCACACGTGCTAGTCCGAGCGCCGGATGCCACGTCCTCCTGGGCCTCCTACCCACCAGCCGCCTGTTGAAGTCGTGACACAGCGGAGGGTTTCAGGCCTGCTCAGCCACAGCAACACATCAAAGTTTCACAGTATTCTACAAATTCTCAATCAGGTGCACTATCTCTTACCCACCCATGTCATCCCACCGCAACCACCCAGTCTAATACCTTCTAATCCATCTCCAGGGCTTCTTCACACTTGCCTGCAGCAAAGGCTGCCTAACAGTGCATGCACTCCATACTCTGCAGAGTTGCAATTCCCCTCCAGGGATGGTCATCACACACTCGGCATTCTTCTTCACCCAAACATTCCTATGTCACTCCATCCACAAGTTTCTCTGAAGACACATACTTTGTATTGACATTCAGCCAGCTGCTGATTACGTCCAGGCAAAGTTCTTATGAAGTCATCTCAGCTTCTGCGAGAGGTGTGTAGGCACAGAGGCCAAAGCCCGTGGCTGCACTCCAAGTCGTCCGAGCCTCAGCACGCAGCAGGCCGAGAGGATACGTTGCAGGAAGCAGGTTTGTACCCACCGTCCCCCCGCTCAGGGGGGAACAGGAGGCCTTTGCCTACATGCCGTCACCTCTGCTCGCAGGCCATAAACATCTACCCTCCGTGGCCCACGTGTGCAAACCTGAACCCACTGTCACATGCTATAACCGTGCCATTTTCATGTCACAGTTACCTTACAGGGCCTTTCAATGCATTCCACATGCTTTACAGTGCAGCAATGCATGTATATCCACATATCTGGAGCCTGCTGTAAGATGCTGCCCCTGCTTTGCCAGGGGGACAGGCCTGGCCATCGGCCCATGACTTCAGTCTATATTAACTCACCTCAGGATGCCCCTGGCACCCTATGGACCGCTCCTATTGCTGTGTCCCTGTTCGTTCCTGTGGCCCTACCTGTCCCTCCTCTCCTCTTTTTCCCTTCCTCTCTGTCCTCGTGTGTTTCAAACCTAAGACCAGATGCCAGTGACAGGACACACCGTGGGAGGGTCTGCTTTGCACATCCATTCCTTCCCAGGTATTTCTAGAGAACGTCCCAAGTTCCATCCTAAACAGTACCTCGACACGAGAGGGCGCTGTAGGAGTGGATTTCCATCACTTTTGGGCCTGCCGTCCTGCATTTCAAAGCCATTGCCTTCGTAGCAGCCTTTCTGCTCAGAACTGCAATTCTTTGCAACACCCACGTGTTACACATGTCTTACCGTGTCTTACACATGCCACTTACACCTTCCAGGTCTCACAATTACTGCAGTGAGCCTGTAAACACGACCTGTACAAGTCTCCCCATGTGCATACAGTATCCCTCTCCCTATGTGCACACAGTATCTCTTTGTACTTTTCTCTTTCACTGTGAAATCTATGCCTGAACATGTAGCAAAATTCAAGTGTTCCATGCTTGCTTCTCAGGAATCCATGCTTCCTGCTGTGGCAAGTGCAACACTTTTGAAACGTGACACATACCTTCTCATATCAGCAGACTTAGGACAGCCAGAGCTGCATGCTCCCCCCGGACAGATTCTTCTCCATTTCTGCCTTGACACTCAAACCACGTGCCAGCACATGGAGCTCCACACGGATGTAGTGCCCTTGTCATACAGGGAACCTGGTGAAACAAAGAAATACTGTTGCTGCAACCTGTACATCTCTGCTTGTTCCCTGTTACAGAGACACTTCAAGGTACATTCTTTCCTACAGCTTTTGCAACACTTCTCTACCATCCATAACCCGCTCAGTGCCTCCTTCTATGCCCATTCACCTACTTCATCCTTGTCACCAACCCACTCCCAGGCTTTCCTGTTCCATACTCCTCCTACTTCCTGACCCAAAAATCCACGTCCAATTCCATTCCAGGGATGGTTATCACATAGTCATCATTCGTCTTCACCTAAGCATTCATATATACCTGTATCCACCAGTCTTCCTCAAGACAGCTACTTGGCACTTACTCACTCATGGACTGACAGTGAGCCAGCCACCTACCTAGCTAGCTAGCTAGCTAGCTAGCTAGCTAGCTGATCACATCTAGGGAAAATCATTCCTCAGTCATGTCACCTTCTGCGAGAGGTCCAAGCCTGGAGCTGCACTCCAAATGGTGCAAGCTTCAGCGTGCACCGAGCAAAGAGGATCTGCTTGCAGGAAGTAGGTTAGTACCCACTGTCCCCCAGCTCAGGGGGGAACAGGAGGCCTTTGCCCACATGCTGTCATGTCTGCTGCCAGGCCATAAATATCTACCCTCCTTGGCCCACCCGTGCAAATCCTCATCCAGCCCCACGTGCCATAAACATACCATTTGCATGTCACAGTTACCTTACAGGGTGTTTCAATGCATTCCACACGCTGTGCAGTGCTAGGCCTTGCACTGCAGCAACGCATGTATATGCACACATCTGCAGCCTGCGGCAAGACGCTGCCCCTGCTTTGCCAGGGGGACAGGCCTGGCCATCGACCCATGACTTCAGGCTACATTAACCCACCTCGGGATGGCCCCGGGACCTATGGACCGCTCCCATTGCTTTGTCCCTGTTTGTTCCTGTGGCCCTACCTGTCCCTCCTCTCTTCTTTTTCTCTTCCTCTCTGTCCTTGTGTCTTTCAAACCTAAGACCAGATGCCACTGACAGGACACACCGTGCGAGGGTCTCCTTTGCACATCCATTCCTTCCCAGGTATTTGTAGAGAACGTCCCAAGTTCCATCAGAAACACTACCTCGACAACAGAGGGCGCTGTAGGAGTGGATTTCCATCCCTTTTGGGCCTGCCGTCCTGCATTTCAAAGCCATTGCCTTCGTAGCAGCCTTTCTGCTCAGAACTGCAATTCTTTGCCACACCCACGTCTTACACATGTCTTACCGTGTCTTACACATGCCACTTAGACCTCACAGGTCTCACAATTACTGCAGTGAGCCTGTAAACACGACCCGTACAACTCTCCCTATGTGCATACAGTATCCCTCCCCCTATGTGCACACAGTATCTCTTTGTACTTTTCTCTTTCACTGTGAAATCTATGCCTGAACATGTAGCAAAATTCAACTGCTCTATGCTTGCTACTCAGGAATCCATGCCTCCTGCTCTGGCAAGTGCAACACTTTTGAAACGTGATACATACCTTCTCATATCAGCATACTTAGGACAGCCAGAGCTACATGCTCCCCGAGGACAGATTCTTTGCCATTTCCGCCTTGACAATCACACCGAGTGGCAGCCCATGGAGCTCCACATGGATGTAGCGTCCTTGCAATACAGGCAACCCTGTGAAACACAGAAAGGCTGTTACTGCAACCTGTACATCCCTGCGCGTTCCTTGTCACCGAGACAGTTCAAGACATGTTCTTTCCTACAGCTTTTGCAAGCCTCTTCTACAATGCATAACCCCATCAGTGCCTTCTTCTAAGCCCATGCACCTACTTCATCCTCGTCACTTACCTGCTCCCAGGCTTTCTTGTTCTATACTCCTCCTACTTCCTGACCCAAACCTCCATGTACCATTCCATTCCAGGGAGGGTTATCACGTACTCATCATTCTTCTTCAGCAAAACATTCATATACACCTCTATTTACCAGTCTCCCTAAAGACAGCTACTTTGCTGTGACTGACTGACTGACTGACTGATAGCCAGCCAGCCAGCCTGCCAGCCAGCCAGCCAGCCAGCCAGCCAACCAACCAAGCAGCCAGCCAGCCAGCCAGCCAGCCAGCCAGCCAGCCAGCCAGCCAGCCAGCTAGCTAGGTAGCCAGCCAGCCAGCCAGCCAGCCAGCCAGCCAGCTAGCTAGCTATCTGATCAAATCCAGGGAAAATTATTCCTCAGTCATCTCACCTTCTGCAAGAGGTCAAAGCCTGCAGCTGCACTCCAAGCTGTGGAAGCCTCAGCATGCAGCAGGTCCAGAGGATACCCTTGCAGGAAGCAGGTTAGTACCCACTGTCCCCCAGGACAGGGGGGAACAGGAGGCCTTTGCCTACATGCTGTCATCTGTGCTTACAGCCCATAAACATCTACCCTCTGTGGCCCACGTGTGCAAACCCTCATCCAGCCCCACATGCTACACACATGCCATTTTCATGTCACAGTTACCTTACAGGGTCTTTTTATGCATTCCACATGCTGTGCAGTGCTAGGCCTTTCATGGCAGCACTGCATATAAATCCACAGATCTGCAGCCTACTGCAAGATGCTGACCCTGCTTTGCCAGGGTGACAGGCCTGGCCATCGGCCCAAGACTTCGGGCTATATTAAGCCACCTCAGGATGCCCCCGGGACCTATGGACCGCTCCTGTTGCTGTGTCTCTGTTCGTTCCTGTGGCCCTACCTGTCCCTCCTCTCCTCTTTTTCCCTTCCTCTCTGTCCTCGTGGCTTTCAAATCTAAGACCACATGCCATTGACAGGACACAACATGTGAGGGTCTCCTTTGCACATCCACTCCTTTCCAGTTATTTATAGAGAACATCCCAAGTTCCATCAGAAACACTACCTTGACACGAGAGGGCGCTGTAGGAGTGGATTTCCATCACTTTTGGGCCTGCCGTCCTGCATTTCAAAGCCCTTGCCTTCGTAGCACCCTTTCTGCTCAGAACTGTAATTCTTTGCAACACCCACGTCTTACACATGTCTTACCGTGTCTTACACATGCCACTCACACCTCACAGGTCTCACAATTACTGCAGTGAGCCTGTAAACACGACCTGTACAACTCTCCCCATGTGCATACAGTATCACTCTTCCTATGTGCACGCAGTATGTCTTTGTACTTTTCTCTTTCACTCTCTAATCTATGCCTGAGCATGTAGCAAAATTCAAGTGCTCCATGCTTGCTTCTCAGGAATCCATGCCTCCTGCTCTGGCAAGTGCAACACTTTTGAAACGTGACACGTACCTTCTCATATCAGCATACTTAGGACAGCCAGAGCTGCACGCTCCCCGAGGACAGATTCTTCTCCATTTCTGCCTTGACACTCAAACCACGTGCCAGCCCATGGAGCTCCACATGCATGTCGTGCCCTTGTCATACAGGGAACCTGGTGAAACACAGAAATACTGTTGCTGCAACCTGTACATCCCTGCATGTTCCTTGTCACAGAGACAGTTCAAGCCACATTCTTTCCTCCAGCTTTTGCAACACTTCTCTACCATCCATAACCCGCTCAGTGCCTCCTTCTATGCCCATTCAGCTACTTCATCCTTGTCACCAACCCACTGCCAGGCTTTCCTGTTCCATACTCCTCCTACTTCCTGACCCAAAAATCCACGTAGCATTCCATTCCAGGGAGGGTTATCACATAGTCATCATTCGTCTTCACCTAAACACTCATATCCACCTGTATCCACCAGTCTTCCTCAAGACAGCTACTTTGCACTTACTCACTCACGGAGTGACAGTGAGCCAGCCACCTACCTACCTAGCTAGCTACCTAGCTAGCTAGCTAGCTAGCTGATCACATTCAGGGAAAATTATTCCTCATTCCTGTCACCTTCTGCGAGAGGTCCAAGCCTGCAGCTGCACTCCAAATGGTCCAAGCTTCAGCGTGCACCGAGCAAAGAGGATCTGCTTGCAGGAAGTAGGTTTGTACCCAATGTCCCCAAGCTCAGGGGGGAACAGGAGGCCTTTGCGTACATGCTGTCACGTCTGCTGCCAGGCCATAAACATCTACCCTCCTTGGCCCACCTGTGCAAATCCCCATCCAGTTCCACATGCCATAACCATACCATTTGCATGTCACAGTTACCTTACAGGGTGTTTCAATGCATTCCACATGCTGTGCAGTGCTAGGCCTTGCACCGCAGCAATGCATGTATATCCACACATCTGCAGCCTGCGGCAAGATGCTGCCCCTGCTTTGCCAGGGGGACAGGCCTGGCCATCGACCCATGACTTCAGGCTACATTAACCCACCTCGGGATGGCCCCGGGACCTGTGGATCTCTCACACTGCTTTGTCCATGTTTGTTCCTGTGGCCCTACCTGTCCCTCCCCTCTTCTTTTTCTCTTCCTCTCTGTCCTTGTGTCTTTCAAACCTAAGACCAGATGCCAGTGACAGGGCACAACCTGTCAGGGTCTCCTTTGCACATCCATTCCTTCCCAGGTATTTCTAGAGAACGTCCCAAGTTCCATCAGAAACAGTACCTCGACACCAGAGGGCGCTGTAGGAGTGGATTTCCATCACTTTTGGGCCTGCCGTCCTGCATTTCAAAGCCATTGCCTTCGTAGCAGCCTTTCTGCTCATAACTGCAATTCTTTGCAACATCGACCTCCTAGACATGTCTTACCGTGTCTTACACATGCCACTTACACCTCACAGGTCTCACAATTACTGCAGCGAGCCTGTAAACACGACCTGTGCATCTCTGCCTATGTGCATACAGTATCACTCTCCCTATGTGCACACAGTATCTCTTTGTGCTTTTCTCTTTCACTCTCAAATCTATGCCTGAGCATGTAGCAAAATTCAAGTGCTCCATGCTTGCTTCTCAGGAATCCATGCCTCCTGCTCCGGCAAGTGCAACACTTTTGAAACGTGACACATACCTTCTCATATCAGCATGCTTAGGACAGCCAGAGCTGCATGCTCCCCGAGGACAGATTCTTTGCCATTTCTGCCTTGACAATCACACCGAGTGCCAGTCCACGGAGCTCCACACGGATGTAGTGTCCTTGCAATACAGGCAACCCTGTGAAACACACAAAGGCTGTTACTGCAACCTGTACATCCCTGTGTGTTCCTTGTCACCAAGACAGTTCAAGACATGTTCTTTCCTCCAGCTTTTGCAAGCCTCTTCTACAATCCATAACCCCATCCGTGCCTTCTTCTAAGCCCATTCACCTACTTCATCCTTGTCACTTACCTGCTCCCAGGCTTTCTTGTTCTATACTCCTCCTACTTCCTGAGCCAAACCTCCACGTACCATTCCATTCCAGGGAGGGTTATCATGTACTCATCATTCTTCTTCAGCAAAACATTCATATACACCTCTATTCACCAGTCTCCCTTAAGACAGCTACTTTGCTGTGACTGACTGACTGACTGCCAGCCAGCCAGCCAGCCAGCCAGCCAACCAACCAGCCAGCCTGCCAGCCAGCTAGCTAGCCAGCCAGCCAGCCAGCCAGCCCACCAGCCAGCCAGCCAACCAGCCAGCCAACCAGCCACCTAGCTAGCTAGCTAGCTAGCTAGCTAGCTAGCTAGCTATCTGATCAAATCCAGGGAAAATTATTCCTCGCTCATCTCACCTTCTGCAAGAGGTCAAAGCCTGCAGCTGCACTCCAAGCTGTGGAAGCCTCAGCATGCAGCAGGTCCAGAGGATACCCTTGCAGGAAGCAGGTTTCTACCCACTGTCCCCCAGCTGAGGGGGGAACAGGAGGCCTTTGCCTACATGCTGTCATCTGTGCTTACAGCCCATAAACATCTACCCTCCCTGGCCCACCTGTGGAAATCTTCACGCATCCCCCCATGCCATAACCATGCCATTTTCATGTCACACTTACCTTACAGGGTCTTTCAATGCCTTCTACATGCTCTGCAGTGATAGGCCTTTCACTGCAGCATGGCATATATATTCACACAGCTGCAGCCTGCTGCAAGATGCTGCCCCTGCTTTGCCAGGGGGACAGGCCTGGCCATCGGCCCATGACTTCGGGCTATATTAACCTACCTCAGGATGCTCCTGGGACCCATGGACTGCTCACATTGCTTTGTGCTTGTGCCTTATACCTACTAACAAATGACAGTGAGAGGACACACTGTCTGAGCATCTCCTTTGCATATTCATTCCTCCACTGCTATTTCTACAGAATGTCACAAATTCCATCAAAACAACTATGTACACACAGGAGGACACTGTAGGAGTGGACTTAGTTGCAGCCTACCGTGTTGCATTGCAAAGCCATTTCCATCGTAGCACTCTTTCTGTTCAGAACTCCAATTCCTTGCAGCACCTACCTCCCATGTCTTACCCATGGCACTTACAAATCACAGGTGTCATCTCACAAGTACCGCACCCAGTCTATCAACACACCTCGCACAATTCTCTACATGCGCACAGAGGATCTCTTTGCATTTCTCACTTTCACTCTCCAATCTCTGCCTCAGCACGTACAATACCTCAACCCCTCCGCTTTTGCTTCTCAGCAATGCATGCCTCCTACTATGGCAACTGCAACACTTCTGAAACACAACACATACCTTCCCATATCCACATCTGTAGGACAGCCACAACTGTGTGCTCCAACAGGACAGATTCTTCTCCATTTCCATCTTCACTGTCACACCCAGTGCCAGCACATGTAGCTCCACATGGATGCAGCACCATTGTGACACAGGCATCCCTGTGAAACACACAAATCCCGTCACTGACACCGTCCATCCCTGCCCATCCCTGTCAGCGAGACATTTATGGCCACCTTCTTTCCTACAGCTTTTCTAACACTCTTATACAATCATGAATCCCCTCATTACCCCCTTCTGTGTCATTTCACATACTTCATCTTTCTCACTAAGCCACTCTGTGGGTCTCTTGTGACATACTCAGAATCTGCAGTGGCCCAAACATCCACATAGCATTCCATTTCAGGGATAATTGTCACACACTGCTTGTCCTTGCTCAGCAAACATCCATATACCACTCCATCCACAAGTGTCCCTGCACACTGCCGCTTTGCAGGGACAATGGGCCCGCTCTTTACACGGATGGAAAATTATTCCTAGGTCATCTCACCTTCTGGGACAGCTGTGTATGCACTAAGACCCGAGCCAGGAGCTGCACAGCAAATCCACTAGGCCTCAGTATGCAGCGGGCGAGGAGGATGTGCCTGCAGGAACCGGGTTCGTACAGACCGTCCCGCAGCTCAGGGCGGATCGGGAGGCCTCGGGGTACGTGCGGTAAGCTGCGGTCTCACGCAATACACAAGCATCCTCTTTGGCCCCCCCGTGGAAAGCCTCACCCAGCCGCACATGAAATAACCGTGCCATTTTCACGTCACAGGCACCTTACAGGCCCTTTCTACTCATGAGGGGCCCTGCACAGTGCTAGGCCACATACCACAGCAGTGCATTGAAAGCAAGAGATGTGGAGTCTGCTGCAACTCACCGATCCCACTCGCCCGGGGGGACAGGCCTGGGCACAGTGCCATCGCTTCAGGGTCCACGAATCGATGTCACGATGCTGCGGTGACTCACGCAGTGCCGATAAAGCTTTGTTCCTGTCCCTGGCTGTGAGGCCATCTGTTGTTCCACCGCTCTTTTTCTGTCCTCTTTTGCTCCTCGTGTCTCATACCTATGAGCAAATCCAAGGGAGAGGACACACAGTGTGAAGGTGTCCTTTGCCCCTCATTTCATTCTGAGGTGTTTATAGACACCCTTGTCATTGTCATGAACAGCAGTATGGAAACACAACAGGCTACCGCATGAGTGCACTCACCTCACACCCAGCGTGCTACTTTGCATTCCAAGCCATTTCCTTTGTAACACTTTGCACAGAACTGTAATCCCTTCAAGCACCTACCTCCGATCTCTTAGAGGGGTCACTTGCAACTCACAGGTGTCACAATTTTTGCATGCAGCTTGTAAACGCACCCTGCATAGTTTTCTGTATGCACACTGAATATCTCTTGGCACCTCTCTATTTCTGTTCCAAACCTCTGCCTCAACATGTATGAGAACTCAGGTGCTCTGTGTTTGTTTCTCACCAAGACATACCTCCTGCTATGTATACTATGACACTCTTTAAATACCAAACATACCTTCCCATATTCACATCAGAGGACATCCCGATGTGAAGGCTCCAGCTGGGCACTTTCTTCTAAATGTCTGCCTTCACAATCCCACCCTGTGCCAGCACATGTTGCTCCATATGGATGCATTACCCTTGCAATGCAGGCAGCCCTGTGAAACACACAAATACCGTCACTGACCCTGTACATCCCTTGCCATACCTGTCAGCAAGACATTTCAAGCTGCCTTCTTTCCTAAAGCTTTTACAACAGTCTTATACAATCAGGAACCCCCTCATCACCCCCTTCTCTGTCATTTGACAGACTTGATCCTTCTCACTAAGCCACTCACGGTCTTTTTTTGCCATGTAATCATAGTATGTACTGACCTGAACACCCACATACCATTCCATTTCAGGGATTGCTGTCACACATTCATCATCCTTCCTCACTCCATCATTCCCACAGATCTCCATCCACAGGCCTCCCTCAAGACAGATACTTTGCACTGACAGGCAGCCACCTTGTTATATTCACGGAGAATTACTTCTCAGCCATCTCACCGTCCGGGACAGGCGTGTAGGCAATAATGCCCAAGCCCGAGAACGCCCTCTGAATTGTCCAGGCCTCAGCATGCAGCGGGCGAACAGTAAATGCTCGCAGGATCCAGGCTCGTACATGCTGGCAGGAACTAGGTTTGTACATACTCTCCCCCACCTCAGGGGGAAGCAGGAGGCCTTCGGGTACCTGCCGTAAGCTCCGCTCCCGTGCCACAGACATCTATCCTCTTTGCCTCAGCTGTGGGAAGCCTCACCCACCCTTACATGACATAAGCTTGCCATTTCCTATGTCACAGGCACCTTATAGGGTGTTTTCAATCCATTCCACACTGTCTGCAGTGCTAGGCCACATACCACAGCAGTGCATATGGAGCAACAGATGCTGAGCCTGCTGCCACACACTGAGCCCACTTTCCCAGGGGGACAACTCCGGCCACCGTCCCGTGGCTACGGGGTCCATTACCTGACGTCACGGTGCCCTCAGGACCCACGCAGTGCTGCCATAGGTCTGTGAGCCTTTCTGTGCAGGCATGTCTTCTCTTTTCCACTCTCTTTTTTTTTCTTTCCTGGCGTCTTTTTGTCACTCCTCGCGTCTCATACCTAGAAAGAAATCCAAGTGAGAGGACACACTGTGTGAGGGTATCCTCTGCACGTTTTCACTTTCATCAGGACCACTGTGTGAACACTTCAGGCCACTGTAGGAGTGCAGTCACCCCACTTGCAGCCCGCTACCTCGCATTTCAAGGCCATCGCCTTTGTAGCACTTCTTCCCCACAGAACTGCCATGCTTTCCAGTACCTTCCTCCCACGTCTCGCACACGTCACTTACCACTCACAGGTGCCACAGTTATTGCACCAAGCTTGTAAACACGCTGTGCACGATGATGTGTATGCACACACATATCTCTTGGCACTTATCCATCTCGCTACCAAATGCCTGCCTAAACAGGGATGAAAGCAAAAATGCTCCACGTCCGCTTCTCAGCAACACATACCGTGCAGTACGGCAACTCTGACACATTTTAAACACGACACATACCTTCCCTTATCCACGTCCAGAGGACAGGCAGAGGTGGAGGCTCCAGCAGGACACTTTGTTCTCCACGTGTGCCTTGACAATCACAGCCAGTGCCAGCAGATGTAGCTCCACACGGACGCAGTAGCCTCGCAATGAAGGCAGCCCTGTGAAACACACGAATACAGTCACCAAAAGATCCACATGAAATACACATCAAATTCCACTTCAGGGATTTCTGTCATAGACTCATAAATCTTTCTCAACCGAACATCCATATACAACTCCATCCAAAAGGCTCCCTGCACACAGCTGCTTTGCACATTACAAGCATGAAAAATTATTCCTAGGTCATCTCACCTTGTGGGACAGCTGTGTATGTATGCACTTAAATCAAAGCCAGCAGCTCCACTTCAAATCTTCTAGGCCTCAGTATGCAGCGGGCGAAGAGGATATGCCCGCAGGAAGCGGGTTTGTACACAGCGTCCAGCAGCTCAGGGGGGAACGGGAGCCCTCGGGATCCACGTGATAAGCTCCCGTCTCACGCAGGCCACAGCTATCCTCTTTGGCCCACCTGTGGAAAGCCTCCCCCAGCCCCACAGTCCTCAGCCACGCCATTTTCCCCTCACAGTTACCTAGCAGCATTTCCTGACGCATCGCACACTGTCCGCAGGCCTAGGCCTGGCACCACAGCACCGCATTCGCATCGACAGATCTGGAGCCCGCCGCCAGACACCGACCCAGTTTTAGCAGGGGGACAGGCCCGGGCATCGGCGCACGCCTTCCCCGAAGGAATTAAGCCACATCACAACGCCCGCCGGGAACCACGGCCCGGTCATATGCTCTGTCGCTGTCCTGTTATGTGTCCCTACCTGTCCTTCCAATCTTCCTTTCCTCTCTTCTCTTCTCTCTCTCTCTCCTTCTGTCTCTCGTACCTACTGACAGGTGACAGTGACAGGACCCACTGCCTGAGTATGTCTTCTCCACATCATTTCCTTCACAGGCATTTGTACAAAATGTTATAAGCTCCTTCATGAACAGTACCTGCGCACAACGGGACGCCGTAGGAGCGGACTCACCTCCCTTCCAGGCTGCCGTGTTGCATTTCTAAGCCATTCCCCTCGGAGAACTTTGTGATGTTCAAAGAAACCTGTCTAGAAGAGAGACAGTAAAAAACTTAGCTGTCTGCTACATCTGCATCCCATTACCAGGCACTTGAACAGCAAGGAAGTACCCAAACCAGGAAACAATGACTTCATTCTTACCCCTGTGTGCCTACTTACCATCTTTGACAAGTACAAACATTCCCTTAGCCTCTGCAGTCACGTACATATCTGATGGTTTTTACTTGCCTTGGTTTTCCACCTTCATTTCAATGCTTTGCTCCTCACGTACAGCTCGTGCCACCTTCTATTTTTCGGTTCCATGTGCTTTTGGTTTGTTTGCTCAATGTCTTTTCACTTTCCTCTGCCATGCTGCCTTTAAATTAATTTTTTTTTTTTTTTTTATTTTTTTTTTTAAAGGGAGCATGCCACCTTGGCTGCATCTCTGTTCCCTAGCATCCGTGCTTTTTCCTTTTTTTCCTGTCTTTTTTTTTTTTTTCCCATTACCAAATTATATATATTTCTACATATAATATATATTATAAATAAAATGTATATATACTATGCAAGACATAAGACATATAGTAACATATACAAATATATGAATTCCATTATATAACATATATATTATATGTATAATATCTAACATACATTCCATATATTTCATATATACCACATATGATATAGCCAACAGATAATATCTATTACCTACTACCCATTTTATAGACAAATATGATATGTATAATATCTATATTTCATATATCCACATAAAATACATAAAATTGATGTAACATACATATACTAGATATATTATTATACTCAGCTGCTGCTTACCGGGTTGCTGCTCCTCAGGCAACCGTCAGCAGGTGTTTCTGGGGGTGGTGATGCTCATCAGGCAACCGTCTCCAGGTGTTTCTGGGGGTGGTGATGCTCATCAGGTAACCATCTCCAGGTGTTTCTGGGGGTGGTGATGCTCATCAGCCGAACAGCTCGTACATCTGTGCGAAAGTCCAGAAGCCATACCTAGTGTTCCAAAAAATGCATTTTTCTGAAAGGAGCGACTATTCCATCTCAAGGTCCTGGTAAACACACCGAAAGCACCAGAGCCCACACAACAGGGCTATGCACTCTCCCGTCCCGGCAGCAGCCGCTCCACCTGCACAGCGTCCCGGCTCAGCCTCCACCCGAGCGCCCCGAAGACCGGCTCCACCCACGCCTCGCGGTGGCCAGCCGCTGCAGGTCCTCCACTCCCTGCCCGTTCCATCGTCCCCGACGTTCCTGTATGTGTGTGCCACTCAGTGTGGAGCACGTGCTGTTTTCCAGTATCTCCTTCTTACCTGCCCAGGCGCCGCGCTGACCGGACAGCCCCCACAGCCCGCAGTCAGTCCGTGCCGCAGACACCCGAGCAGCCGGGCCGCGAGCGCGCAGGACCCGGTGCGGGGACGCGGCCGCCGCCGTCGGTGCCCCCCCCGTCCCGTTCCCGGCGCGGGGACGCTGCCGCCGCCGCCCGCGCCCCCCCCCCTTCCCGGCGCCAGGACGCGGCCGCGGCCGGCGTGGCCCCCCCCCCCAGACTCCCGGCACGGGGATGCAGCTGAGGCTGGCCGTCCCCGTTTCCTTTGCGCCGCAAACAAACTGCTGCCGCCGCCGGGACATCCACCTCCCCTCCCCGGAGACGCAGCCCGGGCGGGCGGGTCCCCCACCACTGTCTATCGGCGGCGGCGAGTGCTGCTGCCGCCGCTGCCGCCGCCCCCCCCCCTCGGCGGCAGGCGCCGCCGCTCCCCCGGCGACTCAGGAAACCTGTACCGCTCTGCGCGCAACAGACCCCCCAGCCTCCACCGGCCTCTCGACCGGGGTCGCCGCCGGCTTCACCTGCAGTCCGCCGGCGCTCCGCCGTCGCCGCCGCCGCCCACGCCGCCGCCCCCGCCGCTCCACCGGCGCCGCTCCGCCACCTCTCCCGCAGCTCCGCCGCAGCCGGCACTCAGCCGCGGAGCGCCGTCGCCGCTCGGCCGCCGCCGGCAGTCCACCGCCGCTGCCCCGCCGCCGCCGCCGGCCGCCGCCGGCGCTCCGCGGCCGGTTCTCCGCCGCTTCGTCCGCTCCCGCGCCGCGGCCGGTTCTCCGCCGCCGTCCGCTCCCGCCGCCGCGCCGCTGCCGAGCTGCCGGCGGCGCTTGGCCGCCGCGCTCCGCGGCCGGTCTCTGCGCCGCCCGCTCCCCGCCGCGCCGCCGGGCCTCTCCGGCGGCCGGTGCTCCTCCGCCCCTCCGCGCCGCTGCCGGCCGCCCGGCTCCCGAGCGTCGCGCGCCGCCGCTGGCGCTCTGCGGCCGGTTCTCCGCGCTCGTCCGCTCCCGCCGCTGCCGCCGCGCTCCGCGCCGTGCTCCTCCGCCCCGCCGCGCCGCCGCCCGCTCCCGAGCGTCGGGCGGCGCTGGGCCGCCGCCGGCGCTCCGCGGCTGGTTCTCCGCCGCTCGTCCGCTCCCGCCGCCGCCGCCGGGCGCTCCGCGGCCGGTGCTCCGCCGCCCCTCCGCCCCTCCGCTCCCGCCGCCGCCCGGCCGCCGCCGGCGCTCACCTTCCGCTGCCTCACCGTAGCCGCCGCCGCTCCGCCGCTCCTCGTCCGCCGCTGGTGCTCCTAGGGGTCTCGCGGGCGGCGCCGGGGGGCCCCTCTTGAGGGGCTCGGAGCCGAGGGGCGGGGAGAGGCGGGCCGGGGCGGAGAGGGGCGGGCCGGGGCGGGGCTTGGCGGCCAGGGGCGGGCCGGGGCGCCGAGGGGCGTGGCCGCCGTTCGGCCGACGGCGCCGGTGCGTATCCCTGAACGCAGGGATCTCGGCAGCTCCCCCCGCCCCGACCGCGCCGTCGCTCTTTCCCGCAAGCCCGCAAGGCTCGCGAGCCGCCGCGGCGGCACTCTCGGGGTGCGCATTTCGTTCTGGCAGCCAGGTACGTTCCTAAACCCCCTGAGAATACCCCCGCGGCCGCCCTTTTCGAACGCGTCACAACTGCGCATGCTCGAGCCAGCCGACGCCATTTTGGCCGTCGTCCGTACCGCGCATGCTCGAGCGATGCGGGCGCCATTTTGGTTGTCGTCCGTACCGCGCATGCTCGAGCGATGCCGACGCCATTTTGGTAGTCCACGGTACCGCGCATGCTCGAGCGATGCCGACGCCATTTTGGTAGTCCACCGTATCGCGCATGCTCGAGCGATGCGGGC
Organism: Lichenostomus cassidix; assembly: GCF_008360975.1. Lineage (NCBI taxonomy): Eukaryota > Metazoa > Chordata > Aves > Passeriformes > Meliphagidae > Lichenostomus > Lichenostomus cassidix. The sequence continues at coordinate 726,241 of NW_028147553.1, forward strand.
GCCATTTTGGTTGTCGTCCGTACCGCGCATGCTCGAGCGATGCCGACGCCATTTTGGTAGTCCACGGTACCGCGCATGCTCGAGCGATGCCGACGCCATTTTGGTAGTCCACCGTATCGCGCATGCTCGGTACAGCGCGGGTGAGGGTGGGGGTGTAGGGTAAAGGGATCGGGTGCAGGGATCAGGGGTTATAGGGTACTGTAAAAGGCTTATAGTGAGGGTGAGGAAGAGGGTGGGGTGAGGGAGCAGGGTCAAGGGATCAGGTATAGCGATCAGGAGTCATCATTACAGTGAGGATGAGGATGAGGGTCACCATGAGGGTGAGGGAACAGGGCCAAGGGGTCAGGTGCAGGGGATCAGGTTTTAGGGCTACAGTGAGGGTATAGATGAGGGTAATATGACACTACATTGCCAAGGGATCAGGTGCAAGGGATCAGGGTTAGGGTTACGATTAGGGGGTGCGTTCAGGTGCAAGGGATCAGGGTTAGGGTTACGATTAGGGGTGCGTTCAGGGGGCGTGGTCTAGGGTTCGGGTTGCAAAGGGGCGGGTCTGAGTCGTCAGGGGGCGTGGTCTAGGGTTCGGGTTGCGAAGGGGCCCAGGTGCAGTGAATAGGGCTGGTGGTCAGGGGGGGGTGTGTCTAGGGTTAGGGTTGTTACAGTATTAATAGAGATGACAGTGCTTAAGATTAGGGGTAATTAGCATCATGAGGTTGTTAGTGTTTTTCAGATGCTTGGCAGTATTAATGTTGTTACCATATATAAAGCTGTTAGCCTATGTAGGGTAATCAGCATCATGAGGGTAGTTGGCATAATCAGGGTATTCAGCATAATTAGGGGTGTTGTTAGCATAATTAGGGTTGTTAGCATAATTAGGGTTGTTAGCATGCTTAAGATGATTACCATAATTAGGGTTGTTAGCATAATTAGGGGTTGCTTGACTAATTAGTGTAATCAGCATTGTCAGGGTAGTTAGTATCATCTATATCATTAGCATAGGGAAGAATCACATCTGCCTAACATTTGCCTAAATATTATCATTAGCATCATGGGGATGATTACCTTATGAATGAGTCTGTGCTTAGCATAGTTAGGGTTGGTTCATTAGCATAATGGCAGTGATTTGCATAATAACTTCAGTTGCCATTTTCATTTTTACAGGAACGTATGATTTTTTTCTCCTACACAATTAAGACACTTCGCAGCAGGAGGGCAAGAACCGTCAGGAAGACAATTAAGACACTTTGCAGCAGGAGGGCAAGCACCTATACGAGCATAATGAAGATACCCACCCCCGTGACGATGAGGACAATGTCAACAGCAATCAGCAGTACTAGAAGAGAACAATGATGACCATAATGACCACAATTGTGGTCATTATGCTGCACAAGGTAGGAACAACATTGACCACATATAGGAGAACAGACACAAACAATACAGTCATGACAGGCACAGTAGCAAAGATAAGCACAATAAGTACAGGAAGTACGAAAATGACACCAACCATGGTACACTATCCAGGAGAGCAGTTAGAAGGTCTGCAGAAACAGTGCAGAATGAGTGGGTGGAGTCGGTGGGCGGGGTCGGCGGTGACGTCGGCGGTGACGTCGGTGGGCGGGGTCGGTGGGCGGAGTCAGGGGGCGGGATCAGTGGTGACGTCGGTGGGCGGGGTCGGTGGGCGGAGTCAGGGGGCGGGATCAGTGGTGACGTCGGTGGGCGGGGTCGGTGGGCGGGGG
>NW_028147553.1:728472-743479 GCF_008360975.1 Lichenostomus cassidix
CAGCCAGCCAGCCAGCCAGCCACCTACCTACCTACCTACCTACCTAGCTAGCTGATCACATCCAGGGAAAATCATTCCTCAGTCATGTCACCTTCTGCGAGAGGTCCAAGCCTGGAGCTGCACTCCAAATGGTCCAAGCTTCAGCGTGCACCGAGCAAAGAGGATCTGCTTGCAGGAAGTAGGTTAGTACCCACTGTCCCCCAGCTCAGGGGGGAACAGGAGGCCTTTGCCTACATGCTGTCATCTGTGCTCACAGGCCATAAATATCTACCCTTCTTGGCCCACCCGTGCAAATCCCCATCCAGTCCCACATGCCATAACCATACCATTTGCATGTCACAGTTACCTTACAGGGTCATTCAATGCATTCCACATGCTGTGTAGTGCTAGGCCTTGCACTGCAGCAATGCATGTATATCCACACATCTGCAGCCTGTGGCAAGACGCTGCCCCTGCTTTGCCAGGGGGACAGGCCTGGCCATCGACCCATGGCTTCAGGCTACATTAACCCACCTCGGGATGGCCCCGGGACCTATGGACCGCTCACATTGCTTTGTCCCTGTTTGTTCCTGTGGCCCGACCTGTCCCTCCTCTCTTCTTTTTCTCTTCCTCTCTGTCCTTGTGTCTTTCAAACCTAAGACCAGATGCCAGTGACAGGACACACCGTGCGAGGGTCTCCTTTGCACATCCATTCCTTCCCAGGTATTTATAGAGAACGTCCCAAGTTCCATCCTAAACAGTACCTCGACACCAGAGGGCGCTGTAGGAGTGGATTTCCATCACTTTTGGGCCTGCCGTCCTGCATTTCAAAGCCCTTGCCTTCGTAGCAGCCTTTGTGCTCAGAACTGCAATTCTTTGCAACTTAGACCTCCTAGACATGTCTTACTGTGTCTTACACATGCCACTTAGACCTCACAGGTCTCACAATTACTGCAGTGAGCCTGTAAACACGACCTGTACAACTCTCCCTATGTGCATACAGTATCCCTCCCCCTATGTGCACACAGTATCTCTTTGTACTTTTCTCTTTCACTGTCCAATCTATGCCTCAACATGTAGCAAAATTCAAATGCTCTATGCTTGCTACTCAGGAATCCATGCCTCCTGCTGTGGCAAGTGCAACACTTTTGAAACGTGATACATACCTTCTCATATCAGCAGACTTAGGACAGCCAGAGCTACATGCTCCCCGAGGACAGATTCTTTGCCATTTCCGCCTTGACAATCACACCGAGTGGCAGCCCATGGAGCTCCACATGGATGTAGCGTCCTTGCAATACAGGCAACCCTGTGAAACACAGAAAGGCTGTTACTGCAACCTGTACATCCCTGCGCGTTCCTTGTCACCGAGACAGTTCAAGACATGTTCTTTCCTACAGCTTTTGCAAGCCTCTTCTACAATGCATAACCCTATCAGTGCCTTCTTCTAAGCCCATGCACCTACTTCATGCTTGTCACTTACCTGCTCCCAGGCTTTCTTGTTCTATACTCCTCCTACTTCCTGACCCAAACCTCCATGTACCATTCCATTCCAGGGAGGGTTATCATGTACTCATCATTCTTCTTCAGCAAAACATTCATATACACCTCTATTTACCAGTCTCCCTTAAGACAGCTACTTTGCTGTGACTGACTGACTGACTGACTGAGTGGTGTGTGGTGTGAGCCAGCCAGCCGGCCTGCCAGCCAGCCAGCCAGCCAGCCAGCCAGTGTGTGGTGTGGGGGGGGGGTGTGGTGGTAGCCAGCCAGGCAGCCAGCCAGCCAGCCAGCCAGCCAGGTGCCAGCCAGCCAGCCAGCCAGCCAGCTAGCTAGGTAGCCAGCCAGCCAGCTGTGGTGCAGCCAGCCAGCCAGCCAGCTAGCTAGCTATCTGATCAAATCCAGGGAAAATTATTCCTCAGTCATCTCACCTTCTGCAAGAGGTCAAAGCCTGCAGCTGCACTCCAAGCTGTGGAAGCCTCAGCATGCAGCAGGTCCAGAGGATACCCTTGCAGGAAGCAGGTTAGTACCCACTGTCCTCCAGGACAGGGGGGAACAGGAGGCCTTTGCCTACATGCTGTCATCTGTGCTTACAGGCCATAAACATCTACCCTCTGTGGCCCACGTGTGCAAGCCCTCATCCAGCCCCACATGCTACACACATGCCATTTTCATGTCACAGTTACCTTACAGGGTCTTTTTATGCATTCCACATGCTGTGCAGTGCTAGGCCTTTCATGGCAGCACTGCATATAAATGCACAGATCTGCAGCCTACTGCAAGATGCTGACCCTGCTTTGCCAGGGTGACAGGCCTGGCCATCGGCCCAAGACTTCGGGCTATATTAAGCCACCTCAGGATGCCCCCGGGACCTATGGACCGCTCCTGTTGCTGTGTCTGTGTTCGTTCCTGTGGCCCTACCTGTCCCTCCTCTCCTCTTTTTCCCTTCCTCTCTGTCCTCGTGTCTTTCAAATCTAAGACCACATGCCATTGACAGGACACAACATGTGAGGGTCTCCTTTGCACATCCACTCCTTTCCAGTTATTTATAGAGAACGTCACAAGTTCCATCAGAAACACTACCTCGACACCAGAGGGCGCTGTAGGAGTGGATTTCCATCACTTTTGGGCCTGCTGTCCTGCATTTCAAAGCCATTGCCTTTGTAGCACCCTTTCTGCTCAGAACTGCAATTCTTTGCAACACCCACGTCTTACACATGTCTTACCGTGTCTTACACATGCCACTCACACCTCACAGGTCTCACAATTACTGCAGTGAGCCTGTAAACACGACCTGTACAACTCTCCCCATGTGCATACAGTATCACTCTTCCTATGTGCACACAGTATGTCTTTGTACTTTTCTCTTTCACTCTCTAATCTATGCCTGAGCATGTAGCAAAATTCAAGTGCTCCATGCTTGCTTCTCAGGAATCCATGCCTCCTGCTGTGGCAAGTGCAACACTTTTGAAACGTGACACATACCTTCTCCTATCAGCATACTTAGGACAGCCAGAGCTGCACGCTCCCCGAGGACAGATTCTTCTCCATTTCTGCCTTGACACTCAAACCACGTGCCAGCCCATGGAGCTCCACATGCATGTAGTGCCCTTGTCATACAGGCAACCTGGTGAAACACAGAAATACTGTTGCTGCAACCTGTACATCCCTGCATGTTCCTTGTCACAGAGACACTTCAAGCCACATTCTTTCCTCCAGCTTTTGCAACACTTCTCTACCATCCATAACCCCCTCAGTGCCTCCTTCTATGCCCATTCACCTACTTCATCCTTGTCACCAACCCACTCCCAGGCTTTCCTGTTCCATACTCCTCCTACTTCCTGACCCAAAAATCCACGTAGCATTCCATTCCAGGGAGGGTTATCACATAGTCATCATTCGTCTTCACCTAAACACTCATATACACCTGTATCCACCAGTCTTCCTCAAGACAGCTACTTGGCACTTACTCACTCACGGACAGACAGTGAGCCAGCCACCTACCTAGCTAGCAACCTAGCTAGCTAGCTAGCTAGCTGATCACATCCAGGGAAAATTATTCCTCAGTCATCTCACCTTCTGTGAGAGGTCCAAGCCTGGAGCTGCACTCCAAATGGTCCAAGCTTCAGTGTGCACCGAGCAAAGAGGATCTGCTTGCAGGAAGTAGGTTTGTACCCAATGTCCCCCAGCTCAGGGGGGAACAGGAGGCCTTTGCCTACATGCTGTCATCTGTGCTCCCAGGCCATAAACATCTACCCTCCTTGGCCCACCTGTGCAAATCCCCATCCAGTCCCACATGCCATAACCATACCATTTGCATGTCACAGTTACTTACAGGGTGTTTCAATGCATTCCACATGCTGTGCAGTGCTAGGCCTTGCACCGCAGCAATGCATGTATATGCACACATCTGCAGCCTGCTGCAAGATGCTGCCCCTGCTTTGCCAGGGGGACAGGCCTGGCCATCGACCCATGACTTCAGGCTACATTAACCCACCTCAGGATGGCCCCGGGACCTGTGGATCGCTCACGCTGCTTTGTCCATGTTTGTTCCTGTGGCCCTACCTGTCCCTCCCCTCTTCTTTTTCTCTTCCTCTCTCTGTCCTTGTGTCTTTCAAACCTAAGACCAGATGCCATTGACAGGACACAACATGTGAGGGTCTCCTTTGCACATCCATTCCTTCCCAGGTATTTCTAGAGAACGTCACAAGTTCCATCAGAAACACTACCTCGACACCAGAGGGCGCTGTAGGAGTGGATTTCCATCCCTTTTGGGCCTGCCGTCCTGCATTTCAAAGCCATTGCCTTCGTAGCACCCTTTCTGCTCAGAACTGCAATTCTTTGCAACATCGACCTCCTAGACATGTCTTACCGCGTCTTGCACATGCCACTTAGACCTCACAGGTGTCACAATTACTGCACCGAGCCTGTAAACACGACCTGTACACCTCTCCCTATGTGCATACAGTATCACTCTCCCTATGTGCACACAGTATCTCTTTGTACTTTTCTCTTTCACTCTCAAATCTATGCCTCAACATGTAGCAAAATTCAAGTGTTCCATGCTTGCTTCTCAGGAATGCATGCCTCCTGCTGTGGCAAGTGCAACACTTTTGAAACGTGACACATACCTTCTCATATCAGCATACTTTGGAAAGCCAGAGCTGCACGCTTCCCCAGGACAGATTCTTCTCCATTTCTGCCTTGACACTCAAACCACGTGCCAGCCCATGGAGCTCCACATGCATGTAGTGCCCTTGTCATACAGGGAACCTGGTGAAACACAGAAATACTGTTACTGCAACCTGTACATCCCTGCCCGTTCCCTGTCACCGAGACAGTTCAAGACACGTTCTTTCCTGCAGCTTTTGCAAGCCTCTTCTACAATGCATAACCCCATCCGTGCCTTCTTCTAAGCCCATACACCTACTTCATCCTTCTCACTTACCTGCTCCCAGGCTTTCTTGTTCCATACTCCTCGTACTTCCTGACCGAAACCTCCACGTACAATTCCATTCCAGGGAGGGTTATCACGTACTCATCATTCTTCTTCACCAAAACATTCATATACACCTCTATTCACCAGTCTCCCTTAAGACAGCTCCTTTGCTGTGACTGACTGACTGACTGACTGCCAGCCAGCCAGCCAGCCAGCCAGCCAACCCACCAGCCAACCCACCAGCCAACCAACCAGCCAGCCAACCAATCAGCCAGCCAGCCAGCCAGCCAGCTAGCCACCTAGCTAGCTAGCTAGCTAGGTAGCCAGCCACCTAGCTACCTAGCTAGCTAGCTAGGTAGCCAGCCACCTAGCTAGCTACCTACCTAGCTAGGTAGCCAGCCACCTAGCTAGCTACCTAGCTAGGTAGCCAGCCACCTAGCTAGCTACCTAGCTAGGTAGCCAGCCACCTAGTTACCTAGGTAGGTAGGTAGGTAGGTAGGTAGGTAGGTAGCCAGCCAGCCAGCCAGCCAGCCAGCCAGCCACCTACCTACCTACCTACCTAGCTAGCTAGCTAATCAAATCCAGGGAAAATCATTCCTCAGTCATCTCACCTTCTGCAAGAGGTCAAAGCCTGCAGCTGCACTCCAAGCTGTTGAAGCCTCAGCATGCAGCAGGTCCAGAGGATACCCTTGCAGGAAGCAGGTTTCTACCCACTGTCCCCCAGCTCAGGGGGGAACAGGAGGCCTTTGCCTACATGCTGTCATCTGTGCTTACAGCCCATAAACATCCACCCTCCCTGGCCCACCTGTGCAAATCTTCATGCATCCCCCCATGCCATAATCATGCCATTTTCATGTCACAGTTACCTTACAGGGTCTTTCAATGCCTTCTACATGCTCTGCAGTGCTAGGCCTTTCACTGCAGCATGGCATATATATCCACACAGCTGCAGCCTGCTGCAAGATGCTGACCCTGCTTTGCTAGGGGGACAGGCCTGGCCATCGGCCCATGACTTCGGGCTATATTAACCTACCTCAGGATGCTCCTGGGACCCATGGACCGCTCACATTGCTTTGTGCTTGTGCCTTATACCTACTAACAAATGACAGTGAGAGGACACACTGTCTGAGCATCTCCTTTGCATATTCATTCGTGCACTGCTATTTCTACAGAATGTCACACATTCCATTAAAACAACTATCTACACACAGGAGGACACTGGAGGAGTGGACTTAGTTGCAGCCTGCCGTGTTGCATTTCAAAGCCATTTCCATCATAGCAGTCTTTCTGTTCACAACTCCAATTCTTTCCAACACCTACCTCCCATGTCGTACCCATGGCACTTAAAAATCACAGGTGTCATCTCACAAGTGCAGCACCCAGCCTGTCAACACACCTCGCACAATTCTCTAGATGCGCACAGAGGATGTCTTTGCACTTCTTACTTTCACTCTCAAATCTCTGCCTCAGCATGTACAATACCTCAACCCCTCCACTTTTGCTTCTCAGCAAGGCATGCCTCCTACTATGGCAACTGCAACACTTTTGAAACACAACACATACCTTCCCATATCCACATCTGTAGGACAGCCACAGCTGCATGCTCCAACAGGACACATTCTTCTCCATTTCTGCCTTCAGAATCACACCGAGTAACAGCACATGTACCTGCACAGGGATGCAGCACCCTTGCAACACAGGCAGCCCCGTGAAACACACAAGTACTGTCACTGACACTGTACATCCCTTGCCATACCTGTCAGCAAGACATTTCAAGCTGCCTTCTTTCCTAAAGCTTTTCCAACACTCTTATACTATCAGGAATCCCCTCATTGCTCCCTTCTGTGTCATTTCACATACTTCATGTTTCTCACTAAGCTACTCCGTGGGTCTCTTGTGACATAATCACACTATGTACCGGCCCAAACATCCACATAGCATTCCATTTCAGGGATAGTTGTCACACACTCCTTGTCCTTGCCCAGCAAACATCCATATATCACTCCATCCACAAGTCTCCCCGCACACAGCCGCTTTGCAGGGACAATGGGCCCTCTCATGACACGCATGGAAAATTATTCCTAGGTCATCTCACCTTCTGGGACAGCTGTGTATGCACTAAGACCTAAGCCAGCAGCTGCACAGCAAATCCACTAGGCCTCAGTATGCAGCGGGCGAGGAGGATACGCCCGCAGGAACCGGGTTCGTACTCACCGTCCCGCAGCTCAGGGCGGAACGGGAGGCCTCGGGGTACGTGCGGTAAGCTGCGGTCTCACGCAATACACAAGCATCCTCTTTGGCCCACCCGTGGAAAGCCTCACCCAGCCGCACATGAAGTAACCGTGGCATTTTCACGTCACAGGCACCTTACAGGCTGTTTCTACTCATGAGGGGCCCTGCACAGTGCTAGGCCACATACCACAGCAGTGCATGTAAAGCAAGAGATCTGGAGTCTGCTGCAACTCACCGACCCCAATTGCCCAGGGGGACAGGCCTGGGCACAGTGCCATCGCTTCAGGGTCTATGAATCGAGGTCAGGATGCTGCGGTGACTCACGCAGTGCCGATAAAGCTTTGTTCCTGTCCCTGGCTGTGCGGCCATCTGTTGTTCCACTGCTCCTTTTCTCTCCTCTTTTGCTCCTCGTGTCTCATACCTATGAGCAAATCCAAGGGAGAGGACACACAGTGTGAAGGTGTCCTTTGCCCCTCATTTCATTCTGAGGTGTTTATAGACACCCTTGTCATTGTCATGAACAGCAGTATGGAAACACAACAGGCTACCTGATGAGTGCACTCATCTCACATCCAGCCTGATACCTTGCATTTCAAAGCCATTTCCTTCGTAACACTTTGTCCGCACAGAACTGCATTCCCTTCGGGCACCTGCCTCCGATCTCTTAGACATGTCACTTGCAACTCACAGGTGTCACAATTTTTGCATCCAGCTCGTACATGCACCCTGCATAGTTTTCTGGATGCACACTGAATATCTCTTGGCACCTCCCTATTTCACTTCCAAACCTCTGCCCCTACATGTATGAGAACTCAGGTGCTCTGTGTTTGTTTCTCACCAATACATACCTTCTGCTATGCATACTATGACACTCTTTAAATACCAAACATACCTTGCCATATCCACATCAGAGGACATCCCGATGTGAAGGCTCCAGCAGGGCACTTTCTTCTAAATGTCTGCCTTCACAATCCCACATGTGCCAGCACACGTTGCTCCATATGGATGCATTACCCTTGCAATGCAGGCAGCCCTGTGAAAGACACAAATACCGTCACTGACCCTGTACATCCCTTTCCATACCTGTCAGCAAGACATGTCAAGCTGCCTTCTTTCCTAAAGCTTTTCCAACACTCTTATACAATCAGGAACCCCCTCATTGGCCCCTTCTCTGTCATTTCACAGACCTGATCTTTCTCACTAAGCCACTCACGGTTTTTTTTTTGCTATGTAATCATAGTATGTACTGACCTGAACACCCACATACCATTCCATTTCAGGGATTGTTGTCACACATTCATCCTCCTTCCTCACTCCATCATTCCTATAGATCTCCATCCACAGGCCTCCCTCAGGACAGATAATTTGCACTGACAGTCAGCCACCTTCTTATATTCACAGAGAATTACTTCTCAGCCATCTCACCGTCCGGGACAGGCGTGTATGCAATAATGGCAAGGCCTGCAAACGCCCTCTGAATTGAATTGTCCAAGCCTCAGCATGCAGCGGGCGAACACTAAACGCTCGCAGGATCCCGGCTCGTACATGCTGGCAGGAACTAGGTTTGTACATACTCTCCCTCACCTCAGGGGGAAGCAGGAGGCCTTCGGGTACCTGCCGTAAGCTCCGCTCCCGTGCCACAAACATCTATCCTCTTTGCCTCAGCTGTGGGAAGCCTCAGCCACCCTTACATGACATAAGCTTGCCATTTCCTATGTCACAGGCACCTTACAGGGTGTTTCCACGCATTCCAAACTCTCCGCAGTGCTAGGCCACGTACCACAGCAGTGCATATCGAGCAACAGATGCTGAGCCTGCTGCCACACACTGAGCCCACTTTCCCAGGGGGACAAGTCCGGCCACTGTCCCGTGGCTACGGGGTCTATTACCTGCCGTCACGGTGCCCTCAGGACCCACGCAGTGCCGCCGTAGCTCTGGGAGCCTTTCTGTGCACGCACGTCTTCTCTTTTCCACTCTCTCTTTCTTTTTCCTTTCCTGGCATCTTTTCATCTCTCCTCACGTCTTATACCTAGAAAGAAATCCAAGTGAGAGGACATACTGTGCGAGGGTATCCTCTGCACGTTTTCACTTTCATCACGACCGCCGTGTGAACACTTCAGGCCACTGTAGGAGTGCAGTCACCCCACTTGCAGCCCGCTACCTGGCATTTCAAGGCCATCGCCTTTGTAGCACTTGTTCCCCACCGAACTGCCACGCTTTCCAGTACCTTCCTCCCACGTCTTGCACACGTCACTTACCACTCACAGGTGCCACAGTTACTGCACCAAGCTTGTAAACACGCTGTGCACAATGATCTGTATGCACACACATATCTCTTGGCACTTATCCATCTCATTACCTAAACAGGCATGAAAGCAAAAATGCTCCACGTCCGCTTCTCAGCAACACATACCGTGCAGTACGGCAACTCTGACACGTTTTAAACACGACACATACCTTCCCTTATCCGTGTCCAGAGGACAGGCAGAGGTGAAGGCTCCAGCAGGACACTTTGTTCTCCACGTGTGCCTTGACAATCACAGCCAGTGCCAGCAGATGTAGCTCCACACGGACGCAGTAGCCTCGCAATGAAGGCAGCCCTGTGAAACACACGAATACAGTCACCGAAACATCCACATGAAATACACATTAAATTCCACTTCAGGGATTTCTGTCATAGACTCATAAATCTTTCTCAACCAAACATCCATATACAATTCCATCCAAAAGGCTCCCTGCACACAGCTGCTTTGCACATTAGAAGCATGAAAAATTATTCCTAGGTCATCTCACCTTGTGGGACAGCTGTGTATGTATGCACTTAAATCAAAGCCAGCAGCTCCACTTCAAATCTTCTAGGCCTCAGTATGTAGCGGGCGAAGAGGATATGCCCGCAGGAAGCGGGTTTGTACACAGCGTCCAGCAGCTCAGGGGGAAACGGGAGCCCTCGGGATACACGTGATAAGCTCCCGTCTCACGCAGGCCACAGCTATCCTCTTTGGCCCACCTGTGGAAAGCGTCCCCCAGCCCACAGTCCTCAGCCACGCCATTTTCCAGTCAGTTACCTAGCAGCATTTCCGGACGCATCGCACAGTCTCCGCAGGCCTAGGCCTCGCACCACAGCACCGCATTCGCATCGGCACATCTGGAGCCTGCCGCGAGACACCGACCCAGTTTTACCAGGGGGACAGGCCCGGGCATCGGCGCACGCCTTCCCCGAAGGAATGGACCCACATCACAACGCCCGCCGGGAACCACGGCCCGGTCATATGCTCTGTCGCTGTCCTGTTATGTGCCCCTACCTGTCCTTCCAATCTTCTTTTCCTCTCTTCTCTTCTCTCTCCTTCTGTCTCTCGTACCTACTGACAGGTGACAGTGACAGGACCCACCGCCTGAGTATGTCTTCTCCACATCATTTCCTTCACAGGCATTTATACAAAACGTTATAAGCTCCTTCATAAACGGTACCTGCGCACAACGGGACGCCGTAGGAGCGGACTCACCTCCCTTCCAGGCTGCCGTGTTGCATTTCTAAGGCATTCCCCTCGGAGAACTTTGTGACTTTCAAAGAAACCTGTCTAGGAGAGAAACAGTAAAAAACTTAGCTGTCTGCTACATCTGCATCCCATTACCAGGCACTTGAACAGCAAGGAAGTGCCCAAACCAGTCAACAATTACTTCATTCTTACCCCTGTGTGCCTACTTACCATCTTTGACAAGTACAAACATTCACTTAGCCCCCGCAGTCACGTACAAACCTGATGGTTCTTACCTGCTTTGGTTTTCCACCTTCATTTCAATGCTTTGCTCCTCATGTACAGCTAGTTCCACCTTTTTTTTTCCGGTTCCATGCGCTTTTGGTTTGTTTGCTCAATGTCTTTTCCTTTTCCTCTGCCATGGTGCCTTTATTTCAATTTTAATTTTTTTTTTTTTTTTTTTTTTTTAAAGGGAGCATGCCACCTTGGGTGCATCTCTGTTCCCTAGCATCCGTGCTTTTTCCTTTTTTTCCTGTCTTTTTTTTTTTTCCCCATTACCAAGTTATATATATTTGTACATATAATATATATTATCAATAAAATGTATATATACTATTCAAGACATCAGACATATAGTAACATATACAAATAAATGAATTCCATTATATACCATATATATTATATGTATAATATCTAACATACATTCCATATATTTCATATATACCACATATGATATAGCCAATAGATAATATATATTACCTACTACCCATTTTATAGCCAAATATGATATGTATAATATCTATATTTCATATGTCCACATGAAATACATAAAATTGATGTAACATACATATACTAGATATATTATTATACTCAGCTGCTGCTTACCGGGTTGCTGCTCCTCAGGCAACCGTCAGCAGGTGTTTCTGGGGGTGGTGATGCTCCTCAGGCAACCGTCAGCAGGTGTTTCTGGGGGTGGTGATGCTCATCAGGCAACCGTCAGCAGGTGTTTCTGGGGGTGGTGATGCTCATCAGGCAACCGTCAGCAGGTGTTTCTGGGGGTGGTGATGCTCATCAGGTAACCATGTCCAGGTGTTTCTGGGGGTGGTGATGCTCATCAGCCGAACAGCTTGTACATCTGTGCGAAAGTCCAGAAGCCATACCTAGTGTTCCAAAAACTGCATTTTTCTGAAAGGACCGACTATTCCATCTCAAGGTCCTGGTAAACACACCGAAAGCACTAGAGCCCACACAACAGGGCTACGCACTCTCCCGTCCCGGCAGCAGCCGCTCCACCTGCACAGCGTCCCGGCTCAGCCTCCACCCGAGCGCCCCGAACAGCGGCACCAGCCACGCCTCGCGGTGGCCGGCCGCTGCAGGTCCTCTACTCCCTGCCCGTTCCATCGTCCCCGACGTTCCTGTATGTGTGTGCCACTCAGTGTGGAGCACGTGCTGTTTTCCAGTATCTCCTTCTTACCTGCCCAGGCGCCGCGCTGACCGGACAGCCCCCACAGCCCGCAGTCAGTCCGTGCCGCAGACACCCGAGCAGCCGGGCCGCGAGCGCGCAGGACCCGGTGCGGGGACGCGGCCGCCGCCGTCGGTGCCCCCCCCGTCCCGTTCCCGGCGCGGGGACGCTGCCGCCGCCGCCCGCGCCCCCCCCCCGTCCCGGCGCCAGGACGCGGGCGCGGCCGGCGTGGCCCCCCCCCCCAGACTCCCGGCACGGGGATGCAGCTGAGGCTGGCCGTCCCCGTTTCCTTTGCGCCGCAAACAAACTGCTGCCGCCGCCGGGACATCCACCTCCCCTCCCCGGAGACGCAGCCCGGGCGGGCGGGTCCCCCACCACTGTCTATCGGCGGCGGCGAGTGCTGCTGCCGCCGCTGCCGCCGCCCCCCCCCCTCGGCGGCAGGCGCCGCCGCTCCCCCGGCGACTCAGGAAACCTGTACCGCTCTGCGCGCAACAGACCCCCCAGCCTCCACCGGCCTCTCGACCGGGGTCGCCGCCGGCTTCACCTCCAGTCCGCCGGCGCTCCGCCGTCGCCGCCGCCGCCCACGGCGCCGCCCCCGCCGCTCCACCGGCGCCGCTCCGCCACCTCTCCCGCAGCTCCGCCGCAGCCGGCACTCAGCCGCGGAGCGCCGTCGGCGCTCGGCCGCCGCCGTGTCCACTGCTGCTGCCCCGCCGCCGTCGCTGCGCTGGCGCTCCGCGGCCGGTTCCTCTCCGTCCGCTCCTCCTCCGTCGCCACCGCCGCTGCGCCGCCTCGGCTCCGAGCGCTGACGGCGCTTGGGCCGCGTCGGCGCTCCGTGTCGGTGTTCTCCGCCCTCCGCTGCTGCCGCTGCGCCGCCGCCTGCCTCGGGAGCCGGCTGAGTTGGGCCGCTGGGCGCTCCGGGCTGTGTTCCGCTGTCTCCGCTGCTGCTCGCTGGGCCGCTGTCGCCGGTGTTCACGCTCGTCTCGGGGCTGCCATGGGCGCTGGGCTCGCCGGCTCCGCGTCGGGTGTTTGCCGTCCCTCCGCCGACGTCGGGCTGGTGTTCTGGCCGCCCGGCCCCGGAGCGTCGGCGGCGCTGGGCCGCCGCCGGCGCTCCGCGGCCGGTGCTCCGTCGCTCCTCCGCCCCTCCGCTGCCGCCGTCGCCGCCGCCGCCCGGCCGCCGCCGGCGCTCACCTTCCGCTGCCTCACCGTAGCCGCCGCCGCTCCGCCGCTCCTCGTCCGCCGCTGGTGCTCCTAGGGGTCTCGCGGGCGGCGCCGGGGGGCCCCTCTTGAGGGGCTCGGAGCCGAGGGGCGGGGAGAGGCGGGCCGGGGCGGAGAGGGGCGGGCCGGGGCGGGGCTTGGCGGCCAGGGGCGGGCCGGGGCGCCGAGGGGCGTGGCCGCCGTTCGGCCGACGGCGCCGGTGCGTATCCCTGAACGCAGGGATCTCGGCAGCTCCCCCCGCCCCGACCGCGCCGTCGCTCTTTCCCGCAAGCCCGCAAGGCTCGCGAGCCGCCGCGGCGGCACTCTCGGGGTGCGCATTTCGTTCTGGCAGCCAGGTACGTTCCTAAACCCCCTGAGAATACCCCCGCGGCCGCCCTTTTCGAACGCGTCACAACTGCGCATGCTCGAGCCAGCCGACGCCATTTTGGCCGTCGTCCGTACCGCGCATGCTCGAGCGATGCGGGCGCCATTTTGGTTGTCGTCCGTACCGCGCATGCTCGAGAGATGCCGACGCCATTTTGGTAGTCCACGGTACCGCGCATGCTCGGGCGATGCCGACGCCATTTTGGTAGTCCATCGTATCGCGCATGCTCGAGCGATGCGGGCGCCATTTTGGTTGTCGTCCGTACCGCGCATGCTCGAGCGATGCCGACGCCATTTTGGTAGTCCACGGTACCGCGCATGCTCGAGCGATGCCGACGCCATTTTGGTAGTCCACGGCATCGCGCATGCTCGGTACAGCGCGGGTGAGGGTGGGGGTGTAGGGTAAAGGGATCGGGTGCAGGGATCAGGGGTTATAGGGTACTGTAAAAGGCTTATAGTGAGGGTGAGGAAGAGGGTGGGGTGAGGGAGCAGGGACAAGGGATCAGGTGTAGGGATCAGGAGTCATCATTACAGTGAGGATGAGGATGAGGGTCACCATGAGGGTGAGGGAACAGGGCCAAGGGGTCAGGTGCAGGGGATCAGGTTTTAGGGCTACAGTGAGGGTATAGATGAGGGTAATATGACACTACAGTGCCAAGGGATCAGGTGCAAGGGATCAGGGTTAGGGTTACGATTAGGGGGTGCGTTCAGGTGCAAGGGATCAGGGTTAGGGTTACGATTAGGGGTGCGTTCAGGGGGCGTGGTCTAGGGAGAGGGTTGCAACGGGGCGGGTCTGAGTCGTCAGGGGGCGTGGTCTAGGGTTCGGGTTGCGAAGGGGCCCAGGTGCAGTGAATAGGGGGGGTGGTGAGGAGGGGGTGTGTCGAGGGTTAGGGTTGTTATGGTAGTAATAGTGATGCCAGTGCTTAGGATTAGGGGTAATTAGCATTGTGAGGTCGTTCATGTTTTTCAGATGCTTGGCATTATTAATGTTTCTAGTATATATAGAGCTGTTAGCCTATGAAGGGTAATCAGCATCATGAGGGTAGTTGGCATAATTAGGGTACTCAGCATAACTAGGGGGGTTGTTACCACAGTTAGGGTTGTTAGCATAATTAGGGGTTGTTACCATAATTAGGGTTGTTAGCATAATTAGCATAATTAGGGTTGTTAGCATAATGAAGATGATTACCATAATTAGGGTTGTTAGCATAATTAGGAGTTGTTAGACCCATTAGTGTAATCAACATTGTCAGGGCAGTTACCACCATCCATATCATTAGCATAAGGAAGAAGATCATTTGCATAACTGGGGCAATCATCATCATTAGCATTGTGAGGATGATT
>NW_028147553.1:743979-778979 GCF_008360975.1 Lichenostomus cassidix
ACACACACACACACACACACACACACACATATGCAGACATACATATATATACACCCATATGTATGTATATACTCATACAGATACACACAAATATTTATACACACCATATATATATACACACACATATATATATCCACTCATACATATATATACAGAGATATGTATATATATACAAATACAGATACACACACATATTTATATACCCCATATATATATACACACACATATATATACAGACATGCATATATATACACATACAGATAGACACACTTATTTATATGCAGCATATATATACACATACGTACACATATTTATGCACATAGACATATATATATACACACACATATGTGTATATATACAGATAGAGATACACAGACATATTTATACACAGCATATATATACATATCCACACATATATACACACACACTCAGACACATATATACACACATATGTATATTTATATACACATACAGATACACAGACATATTTATACACACCATATATATATATACACAGGCATATATATATACAGACATATATATGCAGTCCTATGTCTATAAACACTCATATGTATATATGCACAGATGTATATCTACACAGACACACACAATATGCACACACGTATATGTATAGACACACATGTATATACACAGAGACACATATATATACAGACACATATACACAGATATATATCCACACACATATGTATATACATGCACATATGTATATATACAGACACATATGTATATATACACACATGTGTATATATACCCACACATACATATACACACATATATATATACACCCACATAAATATACAGATGTATATAGACACACATATATATACACCCCCATATGTATATAAACACAAACATATTTATAGAAAGACATATATATAGACATATATACATTCCCTCCTATGCATATGGAGACATATGTATATATACACACATATGTATATATACAGAGACACATATATATACACACACATATATACACATATGTATTTATATACACATATATATACACACATATGTGTATATATACACATATATATGTACACACACTCACATATATATACCCACACTCATATATATAGACACACATATATGTACGCACATATATATACACACCATATATATATACATACAGTCATATATATAGTCACACACAGATATGTACACACGTATGTATATATACACACATATGTGTGTATATAAACATATGTATATATACAGACATATTGTGTATACACACATATATACACACATGTATGTATACACATATGTAAGTATACCCACACGTATCTATACATCGACATATATATACCTACACACATATATATATACAGACAGACATGTATATATACACACACACGTGTATATATTCACACACACATATATATATACAGACATACAAATATATATACACATATATGTATATATACACACATATGTGTGTATAGACACAGAAATATATACACACACATGTATATGCACACATATGTATGTATACACTTATGTATATATAAAGAGACAGATATATACCCACACACATATATATACACACAGACATATATACACACATAGACATACAAATACAGACACCTACATATATATACACATACATGTATATACACAGACATATATGTTCACATATATATATACCCACACCTATGTATATACATACAGATATGTATATGTACACACATATGTATATATATAGAGACACAGATATACACAGATATACATATACACACACTCACACACACACATACATATAGCCCGCGTTTCATTTGCGGGGCACTGTCTGCGTCGAGGCGCCGAATCGGTAGCTGAGGGAGGAGATGAGCATGGGGGACCCAGTGGCAAGGTGTTCAGAGAGCATATGCAAAGGGGAGGCCCAAGCCACGCAATTTGGAGAAGGTGACCCAGGTAGGCAGCAGGCTTGAGGGAGTGGTGTGTAGGAAGTGCCAAGGAGGGAGAGGCTGGAAGTTGGTGGCTCAGCAGCAGGAGCGGCTGTTTGTTGTGTTTGATCCGCTTTTCTAAAATGAGTCCCGTGCCCTAATAGCCAATGTGTGAGAACCAAGCGCACAGAGTCAGAGATCAGAGGCATCCGGGCCCGAAGACGGCACCGGTACGGAGAGGATCAGACGGGCAAAGCGGTGGGAGATTGATTTTCCATGGGAGAGAGTTGGCCAGCTGTCAGTTAGCCATGGTGTTCGAAGAGGTTTGTAGGTTGCTGGAGGCCAGATGCAGGTGTTTGAGATGATTGTTAAATTTCGTTTGTCTTTCAGAGTGGTAGCGTGAAGTGATTGGTTGCAGGGAAGTAATGATGGCAGGAAGTGGCACGTGGAAGAAATGTTGAGGGAGTAAAGGTGGGAATGCAAAGGTGAAGGATGTGAGAGGTGAGGTTTTGTTGTTGTGAGCGTGAGGGGTGAAAGGTCAAAGTGGCTTAGGAAGGGATCGGTGTGGTAAATGAAGAAGCGTCAGCGTGGCTCGAACGGCGCAAGCAAGGAGCTGCGACGGTGGTGTAAGCAAGGTGGCAAGGCTTTAGAGAGAGTATGTGAGTTTTGGAGAAGGCAAGAGGTGGATAAATGGAGTGTTTTGCAAAGTTTGGGAAGAGGGTTTTTTTGTTGTTAATGTGAGTGTGTTATAGTTGGTGAATGTATATGCAGTGTGTTTGGGTGTGTGTGTGTGTGTGTGTGTGTGTGTGTGAGTGAGATGTGTTAAGGCATGAAAGAAGGCAGAGTTTGATAAGAGAAGGAAATGTGAGGACAGAAGTATTTGTTGTTGGGCATGGAGAGAGTTTGAAGGTGAAGTGTTTGTTTGTGCGTTGTAGGTGGAAAAAGGAATTTTTGGCACCTTGGTGCCCTCAGCCAGCCCCCCCGGCACCAGGTGCCGCCCCTCGATTTTCGGCGCGCGCCGCGCGCTACCGCGCGCCGCGCGGTGGATGCGGGGGGGCACCCAGGGAGGCCCCTTCCGGGCGGCGCCATCCCCCCCCCCTGCGGGGAGCTGCAGCGGCAGCCCCCCCCTTGCGGCGGGCCCACCTGGGCTGCCCCCCCTCGCGGGGGAGCCCGCTTGTGTCGCCCCACTTTCTGGCACACGTGCCTCACTTACGTTCCAGTGGGGGTAGGCGGGCCCGGCGGGCTGCCGGACTACGCGGCCGTGACGTGCCTAGCACACGCACGGGGTAGCCCGCGGTGGGATTCGAACCCCTGACGTGCAGAGATTCGGCTTAAGGCCGTACCCACCGAGCCAGAATGGCTCCTTAATTTTAAATCCTTTTTTTGGGGGCATATCCTTTTCGCCGCACAATGACGTCAACAAAGCCCTGCCCACTTCCCCGCCCCCGATTCTGCGTCCGTCACGGTACTCCACCCACTGCTCCGCCTGTCGTCCCTCCCTT
Organism: Lichenostomus cassidix; assembly: GCF_008360975.1. Lineage (NCBI taxonomy): Eukaryota > Metazoa > Chordata > Aves > Passeriformes > Meliphagidae > Lichenostomus > Lichenostomus cassidix. The sequence continues at coordinate 747,389 of NW_028147553.1, forward strand.
GGCCCCGCCCCTGTCGGCGCCCTGCCCGGGACAAAGCCACGCCTCGTGTGGTCTCCACACCCCGCCCCTCGACGTCACGGGGCTCGGCAGACAGCCACGGCCCTGCCGCTCCCCCTACCCCGCCCAAGAGCCCGCCCCTCGGTGCCCCCTCAGTCCGCCCTAAGCTACGCCTGTCTCCGCCCGCCCGTCGCTACGGCAACAGGGGAGCCGTTGCTTCTTTATCGTTTTACTTTTTTCCACATTTTTGGAGCTCCTTTGCTAGAGAATTTTCCTAAGGTTCAGTGCATGGTTTTTACACGCTTTCCCTCAACTGCATTAGCACAAATTACCATTCTCTCAAATCTCACTGGGTCTTTTTATCACTTTTTGAAAGCACCATTTATGATTCTTGAAAACCAAAACACATTTTGGGGGATACTGCAGCACTAGCATATATACAGTTGTTTCTCCCAACTACGTCCATTTTGCTTATCTCATTGTACAGTATTTCCTAGGGGCTTCTACTGTGTATCGCTGGGGTTTTTTCACTTGTTTCGTGCCTGCATTCACTTCTGTGTGCATGTGTTACCCCATCCTGTGCTTTTGCAGTGATCACTTCTGCAGTCTTGGGGGTTTTTTTTCCACCTCTACACTACTGCCACGTGTTTACTAGTGTCACCCAATCTGCAGAAAAAAATGGAAAAACTCTGCAACAACATTTTGATGTTACACACTCAAGGCATGACTTTATTTTGTGCCCAGCACGTACCACAGCAATCATCTCATCCCCCCATAGCCCGGGTGTGCAGAGACAACCATTCCAGAATACAGAGCTTTTACTCCGTTTCTCAGATAGTGCATACAGTAAAAGCCAATAGGAAAGCATTGCCTCAGTGTTCATTCGTCCAAAGTGGAGCAAACTCCCCATATTCGGTGTCTCGTTGCACTCCAATGTCCTTGTCTGTCACGCTTATGACATTCTTCACTTGTTTTTAGCAGTCATTTCTCTGGGCCAGGATGTCTTCAGCCCTGCTGCAGGTGCTCTGGCCTAGCTGCTTGTGATATCCATCATGTCTTCTGGAGAACCACATGTTCCTGCTGGATGTTCTGTTCACAGTGCTTGTCTTTCTGCTTATCTTTGGGGGTCAATCCCAAGCTCTTGCTATGCTGAATTCACCAGGCCTCATGTGGCACAACATCGCCCTGGAAGAAAGCAAACATTTCTTTTCCCAGGGGAAACCCAAAGCAAACCTTTGACTCCAGTGACACAATATTTTTAACCCGATGATACATTTTGCAACAGTAGCAGTCAGTCATAACAATTTTCCTTCAGCAGCCTTTCATGTCATTTTGTTTTCTATATCTTTTGGAACAGAACAGATGCCATCTTTCCCTTCTCTATGCATGCCACATCACCACAATATCCTCGCCGGGATAGGCAACTCCAGCAGCAGCGAAACCCCGCCACCTGGAAGAGAACACGACACACGTGTCAGTCATTTCCGCACGGCTCCGCACACGTGCTAGTCCGAGCGCCCGATGCCACGTCCTCCTGGGCCTCCTACCCACCAGCCGCCTGTTGAAGTCGTGACACAGCGGAGGGTTTCAGGCCTGCTCAGCCACAGCAACACATCAAAGTTTCACAGTATTCTACAAATTCTCAATCAGGTGCACTATCTCTTACCCACCCACGTCATCCCACCGCAACCACCCAGTCTAATACCTTCTAATCCATCTCCACGGCTTCTTCACACTTGCCTGCAGCAAAGGCTGTCCAACAGTGCATGCACTCCATACTCTGCAGAGTTCCAATTCCCCTCCAGGGATGGTCATCACACACTCGGCATTCTTCTTCACCCAAACATTCCTATCTCACTCCATCCACAAGTTTCTCTGAAGACACATACTTTGTATTGACATTCAGCCAGCTGCTGATTACGTCCAGGCAAAGTTCTTATGAAGTCATCTCACCTTCTGCGAGAGGTGTGTAGGCACAGAGGTCAAAGCCTGTGGCTGCACTCCAAGTTGTGGGAGCCTCAGCATGCAGCAGGTCGAGAGGATACGCTTGCAGGAAGCAGGTTTGTACCCACTGTCCCCCAGCTGAGGGGGGAACGGGAGGCCTTTGCCTACATGCTGTCATCTGTGCTTGCAGGCCATAAACATCTACCCTCTGTGGCCCACGTGTGCAAATCTGAATCCAGTGTCACGTGCTATAACCGTGCCATTTTCATGTCACAGTTACCTTACAGGGTGTTTCAATGCATTTGACATGCTGTGCAGTGCTAGGCCTTTCACTGCAGCAATGCATGTATATCCATACATCTGGAGCGTGCTGCAAGATGCTGATGCTGCTTTGCCAGGGGGACAGGCCTGGCCATCGGCCCATGACTTCGGGCTATGTTAAGCCACCTCAGGATGGCCCCGGGACGTGTGGATCGCTGATATTGCTTTGTCCATGTTTGTTCCTGTGGCCCTACGTGTCCTTCCACTCTTCTTTTTCTCTCTGTCTGTCCTTGTGTCTTTCATAGCTAAGAACAGTTGCCAGTGACAGGATACAACGTGTGAGGGTCTCCTTTGCACATCCATTCCTTCCCAGGTATTTCTAGAGAACGTCCCAAGTTCCATCCTAAACAGTACCTTGACACAAGAGGGTGCTGTAGGAGTGGATTTCTGTCACTTTTGGTCTGCCGTCTTGCATTTCAAAGCCATTGCCTTTGTAGCAGCCTTTGTGCTCAGAATTGCAATTCTTTGCAACACCCATGTCTTACGTCTTACATGCGGCACTTACAACTCACAGGTGTCACAATTATTGCACCGAGCCTGTAAACACGACCTGTACAACTCTCCCTATGTGCACACAGTATCTCTTTGTAGTTTTCTCTTTCTCTGTGAAATCTATGCCTGAACATGTGGCTAGATTCAAGTGTTCCGTGCTTGCTTCTCAGTAATGCATGCCTCCTGCTATGGCAACTGCAACACTTTTGTAACGTGACACATACCTTCTCATATCATCATACTTTGGAAAGCCAGAGTTGCATGCTTCCCCAGGACAGATTCTTCTCCATTTCTGCCTTGATACTCAAACCAGTGCCAGCCCATGGGGCTCCACATGGATGTAGTGTCCTTGTAATACAGGGAACCTTGTGAAACACAGAAATACTGTTGCTGCAGCCTGTACATCCCTGCACGTTCCTTGTCACCGAGACAGTTCAAGGCACGTTCTTTCCTCCAGCTTTTGCAAGCCTCTTCTACAATCCATAACCTCATCACCGTCTCCTTCTATGTCCATTCACCTACTTCATCCTTCTCACTTGCCTGCTGCCAGGCTTTCTTGTTCCATACTCCTCCTACTTCCTGACCGAAACCTCCATGTCCAATTCTATTCCAGGGAGGGTTATCATGTACTCATCATTCTTCTTCAGCAAAACATTCATATACACTTGTATCCACCAGTCTCCCTCAAGACAGCTACTTTGCACTGCCTGACTGACTGACTGACTGAAAGTCAGCCAGCCAGCCAGCCAGCCAGCCAGCCAGCCAGCCAGCTATCTACCTACCTACCTACCTACCTACCTACCTAGCTGATGACATCCAGGGAAAATTTTTCCTCATTCATCTCACTTTCTGGAAGTTGTCAAACCCTGCAGCTGTACTCCAAATGTTCCAAGCTTCAGCATGCACCTAGCAAGGAGGATATGCATTGTACCCACTGTCCCCCAGCTGAGGGGGGAACGGGAGGCCTCTGCCTACATGCTGTCACCTCTTGTCGAAGGCCATAAACATGGCCTCCTTGGCCCACCTGTGCAAACCCTCATCCAGCCCCATGTGCCATAAAGAAAACATTTTCATGTCACAGTTACCTTACAGGGCCTTTCAATGCATTCCACATGCTTTACAGTGCAGCAATGCATGTATATGCACACATCTGGAGCCTGCTGTAAGATGCTGACGCTGCTTTGCCAGGGGGACAGGCCTGGCCATCGGCCCATGACTTCAGTCTATATTAACTCACCTCAGGATGCCCCTGGCACCCTATGGACCGCTCCTATTGCTGTGTCCCTGTTCGTTCCTGTGGCCCTACCTGTCCCTCCTGTCCTCTTTTTCCCTTCCTCTCTGTCCTTGTGTGTTTCAAACCTAAGACCAGATGCCAGTGACAGGACACACCGTGGGAGGGTCTGCTTTGCACATCCATTCCTTCCCAGGTATTTCTAGAGAACGTCACAAGTTCCATCCTAAACAGTACCTCGACACCAGAGGGCGCTGTAGGAGTGGATTTCCATCACTTTTGGGCCTGCCGTCCTGCATTTCAAAGCCGTTGCCTTTGTAGCACCCTTTGTGCTCAGAACTGCAATTCTTTGCAACAGCCACGTCTTACACATGTCTTACCGTGTCTTACACATGCCACTTACACCTGACAGGTGTCACAATTACTGCAGCGAGCCTGTAAACACGACCTGTGCAAGTCTCCCCATGTGCATACAGTATCCCTCTCCCTATGTGCACAGAGTATCTCTTTGTAGTTTTGTCTTTCACTCTCAAATCTATGCCTGAGCATGTAGCAAAATTCAAGTGCTCCATGCTTGCTTCTCAGGAATGCATGCCTCCTGCTGTGGCAAGTGCAACACTTTTGAAACGTGACACATACCTTCTCATATCAGCATACTTAGGACAGCCAGAGCTGCATGCTCCCCGAGGACAGATTCTTCTCCATTTCTGCCTTGACACTCAAACCACGTGCCAGCACATGGAGCTGCACATGCATGTAGTGCCCTTGTAATACAGGGAACCTGGTGGAACACAGAAATACTGTTGCTGCAACCTGTACATGTCTGCTTGTTCCTTGTTACAGAGACACTTCAAGGTACATTGTTTCCTCCAGCTTTTGCAACACTTCTCTACCATCCATAACCCCCTCAGTGCCTCCTTCTATGCCCATTCACCTACTTCATCCTTGTCACCAACCCACTCCCAGGCTTTCCTGTTCCATACTTCTCCTACTTCCTGACCCAAAAATCCACGTAGCATTCCATTCCAGGGATGGTTATCACATAGTCATCATTCGTCTTCACCTAAGCATTCATATACACCTGTATCCACCAGTCTTCCTCAAGACAGCTACTTTGCACTTACTCACTCATGGAGTGACAGTGAGACAGCCACCTAGCTAGCTATTGTTGTGTTTTGCTAGCTAGCTGATCACATCTAGGGAAAATTATTCCTCATTCATGTCACCTTCTGCGAGAGGTCCAAGCCTGCAGCTGCACTCCAAATGGTCCAAGCTTCAGCGTGCACCGAGCAAAGAGGATCTGCTTGCAGGAAGTAGGTTTGTACCCACTGTCCCCCAGCTCAGGGGGGAACAGGAGGCCTTTGCCTACATGCTGTCATCTGTGCTTCCAGGCCATAAACATCTACCCTCCTTGGCCCACCTGTGCAAATCCCCATCCAGTCCCACATGCCATAACCATACCATTTTCATGTCACAGTTACCTTACAGGGTGTTTCAATGCATTCCACATGCTGTGCAGTGCTAGGCCTTGCACCGCAGCAATGCATGTATATCCACACATCTGCAGCCTGCGGCAAGACGCTGCCCCTGCTTTGCCAGGGGGACAGGCCTGGCCATCGACCCATGACTTCAGGCTACATTAACCCACCTCGGGATGGCCCCGGGACCTGTGGATCTCTCACACTGCTTTGTCCATGTTTGTTCCTGTGGCCCTACCTGTCCCTCCCCTCTTCTTTTTCTCTTCCTCTCTGTCCTTGTGTCTTTCAAACCTAAGACCAGATGCCAGTGACAGGATACAACCTGCCAGGGTCTCCTTTGCACATCCATTCCTTCCCAGGTATTTCTAGAGAACGTCCCAAGTTCCATCCTAAACACTACCTCGACACGAGAGGGCGCTGTAGGAGTGGATTTCCATCACTTTTGGGCCTGCTGTCCTGCATTTCAAAGCCCTTGCCTTCGTAGCACCCTTTGTGCTCAGAACTGCAATTCTTTGCAACATCGACCTCCTAGACATGTCTTACCGTGTCTTACTCATGCCACTTACACCTGACAGGTGTCACAATTATTGCAGCGAGCCTGTAAACACGACCTGTACACCTCTCCCTAAGTGCATACAATATCACTCTCCCTATGTGCACACAGTATCTCTTTGTACTTTTCCCTCTCTCTCTCAAATCTATGCCTGAACATGTAGCAAAATTCAAGTGCTCCATGCTTGCTTCTCAGGAATCCATGCCTCCTGCTGCGGCAAGTGCAACACTTTTGAAACGTGACACATACCTTCCCATATCAGCATACTTAGGACAGCCAGAGCTGCATGCTCCCTGAGGACAGATTCTTCTCCATTTCAGCCTTGACACTCAAACCACGTGCCAGCCCATGGAGCTCCACATGCATGTAGTGCCCTTGTCATACAGGCAACCTGGTGAAACACAGAAATACTGTTGCTGCAACCTGTACATCCCTGCATGTTCCCTGTCACAGAGACACTTCAAGGCACATTCTTTCCTCCAGCTTTTGCAACACTTCTCTACCATCCATAACCCCCTCAGTGCCTCCTTCTATGCCCATTCACCTACTTCATCCTTGTCACCAACCCACTCCCAGGCTTTCCTGTTCCCTACTCCTCCTACTTCCTGACCCAAAAATCCACCTACAATTCCATTCCAGGGATGGTTATCACGTAGTCATCATTCGTCTTCACCTAAACACTCATATACACCTGTATCCACCAGTCTTCCTCAAGACAGCTACTGTGCACTTACTCACCCACGGACTGACAGTGAGCCAGCCACCTAGCTACCTAGCTAGCTAGCTAGCTAGCTGATCACATTCAGGGAAAACTATTCCTCAGTCATCTCACCTTCTGCGAGAGGTCCAAGCCTGCAGCTGCACTCCAAATGGTCCAAGCTTCAGCGTACACCGAGCAAAGAGGATCTGCTTGCAGGAAGTAGGTTTGGACCCACTGTCCCCCAGCTCAGGGGGGAACAGGAGGCCTTTGCCTACATGCTGTCATCTCTGCTGCCAGGCCATAAACATCTACCCTCCCTGGCCCACCTGTGCAAATCCTCATCCAGCCCCACATGCCATAACCATACCATTTTCATGTCACAGTTACCTTACAGGGTGTTTCAATGCATTCCACACGCTGTGCAGTGCTAGGCCTTGCACTGCAGCAATGCATGTACATCCACACATCTGCAGCCTGCTGCAAGATGCTGCCCCTGCTTTGCCAGGGGGACAGGCCTGGCCATCGACCCATGACTTCAGCCTATATTAACCTACCTCAGGATGGGCCCCGGGACCTATGGACCGCTCACATTGCTTTGTCCATGTTTGTTCCTGTGGTCCTACCTGTCCCTCCTCTCTTCTTTTTCTCTTCCTCTCTGTCCTTGTGTCTTTCAAACCTAAGACCAGTTGCCAGTGACAGGATACAACCTGCCAGGGTCTCCTTTGCACATCCATTCCTTCCCAGGTATTTCTAGAGAACGTCCCAAGTTCCATCAGAAACACTACCTCGACACCAGAGGGCGCTGTAGGAGTGGATTTCCATCACTTTTGGGCCTGCCGTCCTGCATTTCAAAGCCCTTGCCTTTGTAGCAGCCTTTCTGCTCAGAACTGCAATTCTTTGCAACACCCACGTCTTACACATGTCTTACCGTGTCTTACACATGCCACTCACACCTCACAGGTCTCACAATTACTGCAGTGAGCCTGTAAACACGACCTGTACAACTCTCCCTATGTGCATACAGTATCCCTCCCCCTATGTGCACACAGTATCTCTTTGTACTTTTCTCTTTCACTGTCCAATCTATGCCTCAACATGTAGCAAAATTCAACTGCTCTATGCTTGCTACTCAGGAATCAATGCCTCCTGCTGTGGCAAGTGCAACACTTTTGAAACGTGACACATACCTTCTCCTATCAGCATACTTAGGACAGCCAGAGCTGCATGCTCCCCGAGGACAGATTCTTTGCCATTTCCGCCTTGACAATCACACCGAGTGGCAGCCCATGGAGCTCCACATGGATGTAGCGTCCTTGCAATACAGGCAACCCTGTGAAACACAGAAAGGCTGTTACTGCAACCTGTACATCCCTGCGCGTTCCTTGTCACCGAGACAGTTCAAGACATGTTCTTTCCTCCAGCTTTTGCAAGCCTCTTCTACAATGCATAACCCCATCAGTGCCTTCTTCTAAGCCCATGCACCTACTTCATCCTTGTCACTTACCTGCTCCCAGGCTTTCTTGTTCTATACTCCTCCTACTTCCTGACCCAAACCTCCATGTACCATTCCATTCCAGGGAGGGTTATCATGTACTCATCATTCTTCTTCAGCAAAATATTCATATACACCTCTATTTACCAGTCTCCCTTAAGACAGCTACTTTGCTGTGACTGACTGACTGACTGACTGACTGACAGACTGACTGACTGACAGCCAGCCAGCCTGCCAGCCAGCCAGCCAGCCAGCCAGCCAGCCAGCCAGCCAGCCAGCCAGCCAGCCAGCCAGCCAGCTAGCTAGCTAGCTAGGTAGCCAGCCAGCCAGCCAGCCAGCCAGCCAGCCAGCTAGCTAGGTAGCCAGCCAGCCAGCCAGCTAGCTAGGTAGCCAGCCAGCCAGCCAGCTAGCTAGCTAGCTAGGTAGCCAGCCAGCCAGCTAGCTAGCTAGCTAGCTAGGTAGCCAGCCAGCCAGCCAGCCAGCCAGCCAGCTAGCTAGCTAGGTAGCCAGCCAGCCAGCCAGCCAGCCAGCCAGCTAGCTAGGTAGCCAGCCAGCCAGCCAGCTAGCTATCTGATCAAATCCAGGGAAAATTATTCCTCAGTCATCTCACCTTCTGCAAGAGGTCAAAGCCTGCAGCTGCACTCCAAGCTGTGGAAGCCTCAGCATGTATCAGGTCCAGAGGATACCCTTGCAGGAAGCAGGTTTGTACCCACTGTCCCCCAGGACAGGGGGGAACAGGAGGCCTTTGCCTACATGCTGTCATCTGTGCTTACAGCCCATAAACATCTACCCTCCTTGGCCCACCTGTGCAAACCCTCATCCAGCCCCACATGCTACACACATGCCATTTTCATGTCACAGTTACCTTACAGGGTCTTTTTATGCATTCCACATGCTGTGCAGTGCTAGGCCTTTCATGGCAGCACTGCATATAAATCCACAGATCTGCAGCCTACTGCAAGATGCTGACCCTGCTTTGCCAGGGTGACAGGCCTGGCCATCGGCCCAAGACTTCGGGCTATATTAAGCCACCTCAGGATGCCCCCGGGACCTATGGACCGCTCCTGTTGCTGTGTCTGTGTTCGTTCCTGTGGCCCTACCTGTCCCTCCTCTCCTCTTTTTCCCTTCCTCTCTGTCCTCGTGTCTTTCAAATCTAAGACCACATGCCATTGACAGGACACAACATGTGAGGGTCTCCTTTGCACATCCACTCCTTCCCAGGTATTTCTAGAGAACGTCACAAGTTCCATCAGAAACACTACCTCGACACCAGAGGGCGCTGTAGGAGTGGATTTCCATCACTTTTGGGCCTGCCGTCCTGCATTTCAAAGCCATTGCCTTTGTAGCAGCCTTTCTGCTCAGAACTGCAATTCTTTGCAACACCCACGTCTTACACATGTCTTACCGTGTCTTACACATGCCACTCACACCTCACAGGTCTCACAATTACTGCAGTGAGCCTGTAAACACGACCTGTACAACTCTCCCCATGTGCATACAGTATCACTCTTCCTATGTGCACACAGTATGTCTTTGTACTTTTCTCTTTCACTGTCCAATCTATGCCTCAACATGTAGCAAAATTCAAGTGCTCCATGCTTGCTTCTCAGGAATCCATGCCTCCTGCTGTGGCAAGTGCAACACTTTTGAAACGTGACACATACCTTCTCCTATCAGCAGACTTAGGACAGCCAGAGCTGCATGCTCCCCCCGGACAGATTCTTCTCCATTTCTGCCTTGACACTCAAACCACGTGCCAGCCCATGGAGCTCCACATGCATGTAGTGCCCTTGTCATACAGGGAACCTGGTGAAACACAGAAATACTGTTGCTGCAACCTGTACATCCCTGCATGTTCCTTGTCACAGAGACACTTCAAGCCACATTGTTTCCTCCAGCTTTTGCAACACTTCTCTACCATCCATAACCCCCTCAGTGCCTCCTTCTATGCCCATTCACCTACTTCATCCTTCTCACCAACCCACTCCCAGGCTTTCCTGTTCCATACTCCTCCTACTTCCTGACCTAAAAATCCACGTAGCATTCCATTCCAGGGAGGGTTATCACATAGTCATCATTCGTCTTCACCTAAACACTCATATCCACCTGTATCCACCAGTCTTCCTCAAGACAGCTACTGTGCACTTACTCACTCACGGACTGACAGTGAGCCAGCCACCTACCTAGCTACCTAGCTAGCTAGCTGATCACATCCAGGGAAAACTATTCCTCAGTCATCTCACCTTCTGCGAGAGGTCCAAGCCTGGAGCTGCACTCCAAATGGTCCAAACTTCAGCGTGCACCGAGCAAAGAGGATCTGCTTGCAGGAAGTAGGTTTGTACCCAATGTCCCCCAGCTCAGGGGGGAACAGGAGGCCTTTGCCTACATGCTGTCATCTGTGCTCCCAGGCCATAAACATCTACCCTCCTTGGCCCACCTGTGCAAATCCCCATCCAGTCCCACATGCCATAACCATACCATTTGCATGTCACAGTTACCTTACAGGGTGTTTCAATGCATTCCACACGCTCTGCAGTGCTAGGCCTTGCACTGCAGCAATGCATGTATATCCACACATCTGCAGCCTGCTGCAAGACGCTGCCCCTGCTTTGCCAGGGGGACAGGCCTGGCCATCGACCCATGACTTCAGCCTATATTAACCCACCTCAGGATGGCCCCGGGACCTGTGGATCGCTCACACTGCTTTGTCCATGTTTGTTCCTGTGGCCCTACCTGTCCCTCCCCTCTTCTTTTTCTCTTCCTCTCTGTCCTTGTCTCTTTCAAACCTAAGACCAGATGCCAGTGACAGGGCACAACCTGCCAGGGTCTCCTTTGCACATCCATTCCTTCCCAGGTATTTGTAGAGAACGTCCCAAGTTCCATCACAAACACTACCTCGACACCAGAGGGCGCTGTAGGAGTGGATTTCCATCCCTTTTGGGCCTGCCGTCCTGCATTTCAAAGCCCTTGCCTTCGTAGCACCCTTTCCGCTCATAACTGCAATTCTTTGCAACATAGACCTCCTAGACATGTCTTACCGTGTCTTACTCATGCCACTCACACCTCACAGGTCTCACAATTATTGCACCCAGCCTGTAAACATGACTGGTGCAACTCTCCCTATGTGCATACAGTATCACTCTCCCTATGTGCACACAGTATCTCTTTGTACTTTTCTCTTTCACTGAGAAATCTATGCCTGAACATGTACCCAAATTCAAGTGTTCCATGCTTGCTTCTCAGCAATGCATGCCTCCTGCTACAGCAACTGCAACACTTTTGAAATGTGACACATACCTTCTCATATCAGCATACTTTGGAAAGCCAGAGCTGCACGCTTCCCCAGGACAGATTCTTCTCCATTTCAGCCTTCACACTCAAACCACGTGCCAGCCCATGGAGCTCCACATGGATGTAGTGCCCTTGTCATACAGGCAACCTGGTGAAACACAGAAATACTGTTACTGCAGCCTGTACATCCCTGCCCGTTCCCTGTCACCGAGACAGTTCAAGACACGTTCTTTCCTCCAGCTTTTGCAAGCCTCTTCTACAATGCATAACCCCATCCGTGCCTTCTTCTAAGCCCATACACCTACTTCATCCTCGTCACTTACCTGCTCCCAGGCTTTCCTGTTCCATACTCCTCCTACTTCCTGACCGAAACCTCCACGTCCAATTCCATTCCAGGGAGGGTTATCACGTACTCATCATTCTTCTTCAGCAAAACATTCATATACACCTCTATTTACCAGTCTCCCTTAAGACAGCTCCTTTGCTGTGACTGACAGACTGACTGACTGACTGACAGCCAGCCAGCCAGCCAGCCAACCCACCAGCCAACCAACCAGCCAACCTGACAGCCAGCTAGCTAGCTAGCTAGCTAGCTAGCTAGCTAGCTAGCCAGCCAGCCAGCCAGCCATCTAGGTAGGTAGGTAGGTAGGTAGGTAGGTAGCCAGCCAGGCAGCCAGCCAGGCAGCCAGGCAGCCAGCCAGCCAGCTAGCTAGGTAGCCAGCCACCTAGCTACCTAGCTAGCTAGGTAGCCAGCCACCTAGCTACCTAGCTAGCTAGGTAGCCAGCCACCTAGCTACCTAGCTAGCTAGGTAGCCAGCCACCTAGCTACCTAGCTAGCTAGGTAGCCAGCCATCTAGCTACCTAGCTAGCTAGGTAGCCAGCCAGCTAGCTAGCTAGCTAGCTAGCCAGCCACCTAGGTAGCCAGCCACCTAGTTACCTAGGTAGGTAGGTAGCCAGCCACCTAGCTAGCTAGCTAGCTAGCTAGGTAGCCAGCCACCTAGCTACCTAGCTAGCTAGGTAGCCAGCCACCTAGTTACCTAGGTAGGTAGGTAGGTAGGTAGGTAGGTAGGTAGCTAGCTAGCTAGCCAGCCAGCCAGCCAGCCAGCCAGCCACCCACCCACCTACCTACCTACCTACCTACCTACGTACCTAGCTAGCTAATCAAATCCAGGGAAAATCATTCCTCAGTCATCTCACCTTCTGCAAGAGGTCAAAGCCTGCAGCTGCACTCCAAGCTGTTGAAGCCTCAGCATGGAGCAGGTCCAGAGGATACCCTTGCAGGAAGCAGGTTTGTACCCACTGTCCCCCAGCTCAGGGGGGAACAGGAGGCCTTTGCCTACATGCTGTCATCTGTGCTTACAGGCCATAAACATCTACCCTCCCTGGCCCACCTGTGCAAATCTTCACGCATCCCCCCATGCCATAATCATGCCATTTTCATGTCACAGTTACCTTACAGGGTCTTTCAATGCCTTCTACATGCTCTGCAGTGATAGGCCTTTCACTGCAGCATGGCATATATATCCACACAGCTGCAGCCTGCTGCAAGATGCTGACCCTGCTTTGCTAGGGGGACAGGCCTGGCCATCGGCCCATGACTTCGGGCTATATTAACCTACGTCAGGATGCTCCTGGGACCCATGGACCGCTCCCATTGCTTTGTGCTTGTGCCTTATAGCTACTAACAAATGACAGTGAGAGGACACACTGTCTGAGGATCTCCTTTGCATATTCATTCCTCCACTGCTATTTCTACAGAATGTCACAAATTCCATCAAAACAACTATCTACACACAGGAGGACACTGGAGGAGTGGACTTAGTTGCAGCCTACCGTGTTGCATTGCAAAGCCATTTCCATCGTAGCACTCTTTCTGTTCAGAACTCCAATTCCTTGCAGCACCTACCTCCCATGTCTTACCCATGGCACTTACAAATCACAGGTGTCATCTCACAAGTACCGCACCCAGTCTATCAACACACCTCGCACAATTCTCTACATGCGCACAGAGGATCTCTTTGCACTTCTCACTTTCACTCTCCAATCTCTGCCTCAGCACGTACAATACCTCAACGCCTCCGCTTTTGCTTCTCAGCAATGCATGCCTCCTACTATGGCAACTGCAACACTTCTCAAACACAACACATACCTTCCCATATCCACATCTGTAGGACAGCTACAACTGTGTGCTCCAACAGGACAGATTCTTCTCCATTTCCATCTTCACTGTCACACCCAGTGCCAGCACATGTAGCTCCACATGGATGCAGCACCATTGTGACACAGGCAGCCCTTTGAAACACACAAATCCCGTCACTGACACCGTCCATCCCTGCCCATCCCTGTCAGCGAGACATTTATGGCCACCTTCTTTCCTACAGCTTTTCTAACACTCTTATACAATCATGAATCCCCTCATTACCCCCTTCTGTGTCATTTCACATACTTCATCTTTCTCACTAAGCCACTCTGTGGGTCTCTTGTGACATACTCAGAATCTGCAGTGGCCCAAACATCCACATAGCATTCCATTTCAGGGATAATTGTCACACACTGCTTGTCCTTGCTCAGCAAACATCCATATACCACTCCATCCACAAGTGTCCCTGCACACTGCCGCTTTGCAGGGACAATGGGCCCGCTCTTTACACGGATGGAAAATTATTCCTAGGTCATCTCACCTTCTGGGACAGCTGTGTATGCACTAAGACCCGAGCCAGGAGCTGCACAGCAAATCCACTAGGCCTCAGTATGCAGCGGGCGAGGAGGATGTGCCTGCAGGAACCGGGTTCGTACAGACCGTCCCGCAGCTCAGGGCGGATCGGGAGGCCTCGGGGTACGTGCGGTAAGCTGCGGTCTCACGCAATACACAAGCATCCTCTTTGGCCCCCCCGTGGAAAGCCTCAGCCAGCCGCACATGAAATAACCGTGCCATTTTCACGTCACAGGCACCTTACAGGCCCTTTCTACTCATTAGGGGCCCTGCACAGTGCTAGGCCACATACCACAGCAGTGCATTGAAAGCAAGAGATGTGGAGTCTGCTGCAACTCACCGATCCCACTCGCCCGGGGGGACAGGCCTGGGCACAGTGCCATCGCTTCAGGGTCCACGAATCGATGTCACGATGCTGCGGTGACTCACGCAGTGCCGATAAAGCTTTGTTCCTGTCCCTGGCTGTGAGGCCATCTGTTGTTCCACCGCTCTTTTTCTGTCCTCTTTTGCTCCTTGTGTCTCATACCTATGAGCAAATCCAAGGGAGAGGACACACAGTGTGAAGGTGTCCTTTGCCCCTCATTTAATTCTGAGGTGTTTATAGACTGCCTTGTCATTGTCATGAACAGCAGTATGGAAACACAACAGGCTACCGCATGAGTGCACTCACCTCACACCCAGCGTGCTACTTTGCATTCCAAGCCATTTCCTTTGTAACACTTTGCACAGAACTGTAATCCCTTCAAGCACCTACCTCCGATCTCTTAGATGGGTCACTTGCAACTCACAGGTGTCACAATTTTTGCATCCAGCTTGTAAACGCACCCTGCATAGTTTTCTGTATGCACACTGAATATCTCTTGGCACCTCTCTATTTCTGTTCCAAACCTCTGCCTCAACATGTATGAGAACTCAGGTGCTCTGTGTTTGTTTCTCACCAAGACATACCTCCTGCTATGTATACTATGACACTCTTTAAATACCAAACATACCTTCCCATATTCACATCAGAGGACATCCCGATGTGAAGGCTCCAGCTGGGCACTTTCTTCTAAATGTCTGCCTTCACAATCCCACCCTGTGCCAGCACATGTTGCTCCATATGGATGCATTACCCTTGCAATGCAGGCAGCCCTGTGAAACACACAAATACCGTCACTGACCCTGTACATCCCTTGCCATACCTGTCAGCAAGACATTTCAAGCTGCCTTCTTTCCTAAAGCTTTTACAACAGTCTTATACAATCAGGAACCCCCTCATCGCCCCCTTCTCTGTCATTTGACAGACTTGATCCTTCTCACTAAGCCACTCACGGTCTTTTTTGCCATGTAATCATAGTATGTACTGACCTGAACACCCACATACCATTCCATTTCAGGGATTGCTGTCACACATTCATCATCCTTCCTCACTCCATCATTCCTACAGATCTCCATCCACAGGCCTCCCTCAAGACAGATACTTTGCACTGACAGGCAGCCACCTTGTTATATTCACGGAGAATTACTTCTCAGCCATCTCACCGTCCGGGACAGGCGTGTAGGCAATAATGCCCAAGCCCGAGAACGCCCTCTGAATTGTCCAGGCCTCAGCATGCAGCGGGCGAACAGTAAACGCTCGCAGGATCCAGGCTCGTACATGCCGGCAGGAACTAGGTTTGTACATACTCTCCCCCACCTCAGGGGGAAGCAGGAGGCCTTCGGGTACCTGCCGTAAGCTCCGCTCACGTGCCACAGACATCTATCCTCTTTGCCTCAGCTGTGGGAAGCCTCACCCACCCTTACATGACATAAGCTTGCCATTTCCTATGTCACAGGCACCTTATAGGGTGTTTTCAATCCATTCCACACTGTCCGCAGTGCTAGGCCACATACCACAGCAGTGCATATGGAGCAACAGATGCTGAGCCTGCTGCCACACACTGAGCCCACTTTCCCAGGGGGACAACTCCGGCCACCGTCCCGTGGCTACGGGGTCCATTACCTGACGTCACGGTGCCCTCAGGACCCACGCAGTGTTGCCATAGGTCTGTGAGCCTTTCTGTGCAGGCACGTCTTCTCTTTTCCACTCTCTTTTTTTTTCTTTCCTGGCGTCTTTTTGTCACTCCTCGCGTCTCATACCTAGAAAGAAATCCAAGTGAGAGGACACACTGTGCGAGGGTATCCTCTGCACGTTTTCACTTTCATCAGGACCACTGTGTGAACACTTCAGGCCACTGTAGGAGTGCAGTCACCCCACTTGCAGCCCGCTACCTGGCATTTCAAGGCCATCGCCTTTGTAGCACTTGTTCCCCACAGAACTGCCACGCTTTCCAGTACCTTCCTCCCACGTCTCGCACACGTCACTTACCACTCACAGGTGCCACAGTTATTGCACCAAGCTTGTAAACACGCTGTGCACGATGATGTGTATGCACACACATATCTCTTGGCACTTATCCATCTCACTACCAAATGCCTGCCTAAACAGGGATGAAAGCAAAAATGCTCCACGTCTGCTTCTCATCAACACATACCGTGCAGTATGGCAACTCTGACACGTTTTAAACACGACACATACCTTCCCTTATCCACGTACAGAGGACAGCCAGAGGTGAAGGCTCCAGCAGGACACTTTGTTCTCCACGTGTGCCTTGACAATCACAGCCAGTGCCAGCAGATGTAGCTCCACACGGACGCAGTACCCTCGCAATGAAGGCAGCCCTGTGAAACACACGAATACAGTCACCAAAAGATCCACATGAAATACACATCAAATTCCACTTCAGGGATTTCTGTCATAGACTCATAAATCTTTCTCAACCGAACATCCATCTACAACTCCATCCAAAAGGCTCCCTGCACACAGCTGCTTTGCACATTACAAGCATGAAAAATTATTCCTAGGTCATCTCACCTTGTGGGACAGCTGTGTATGTATGCACTTAAATCAAAGCCAGCAGCTCCACTTCAAATCTTCTAGGCCTCAGTATGCAGCGGGCGAAGAGGATATGCCCGCAGGAAGCGGGTTTGTACACACCGTCCAGCAGCTCAGGGGGGAACGGGAGCCCTCGGGATCCACGTGATAAGCTCCCGTCTCACGCAGGCCACAGCTATCCTCTTTGGCCCACCTGTGGAAAGCCTCCCCCAGCCCCACAGTCCTCAGCCACGCCATTTTCCCCTCACAGTTACCTAGCAGCATTTCCCGACGCATCGCACACTCTCCGCAGGCCTAGGCCTGGCACCACAGCACCGCATTCGCATCGACAGATCTGGAGCCCGCCGCCAGACACCGACCCAGTTTTAGCAGGGGGACAGGCCCGGGCATCGGCGCACGCCTTCCCCGAAGGAATTAAGCCACATCACAACGCCCGCCGGGAACCACGGCCCGGTCATATGCTCTGTCGCTGTCCTGTTATGTGTCCCTACCTGTCCTTCCAATCTTCCTTTCCTCTCTTCTCTTCTCTCTCTCTCTCCTTCTGTCTCTCGTACCTACTGACAGGTGACAGTGACAGGACCCACTGCCTGAGTATGTCTTCTCCACATCATTTCCTTCACAGGCATTTGTACAAAACGTTATAAGCTCCTTCATGAACAGTACCTGCGCACAACGGGACGCCGTAGGAGCGGACTCACCTCCCTTCCAGGCTGCCGTGTTGCATTTCTAAGCCATTCCCCTCGGAGAACTTTGTGATGTTCAAAGAAACCTGTCTAGAAGAGAGACAGTAAAAAACTTAGCTGTCTGCTACATCTGCATACCATTACCAGGCACTTGAACAGCAAGGAAGTACCCAAACCAGGAAACAATGACTTCATTCTTACCCCTGTGTGCCTACTTACCATCTTTGACAAGTACAAACATTCCCTTAGCCTCTGCAGTCACGTACATATCTGATGGTTTTTACTTGCCTTGGTTTTCCACCTTCATTTCAATGCTTTGCTCCTCACGTACAGCTCGTGCCACCTTCTATTTTTCGGTTCCATGTGCTTTTGGTTTGTTTGCTCAATGTCTTTTCACTTTCCTCTGCCATGCTGCCTTTAAATTAATTTTTTTTTTTTTTTTTTTTTTTTTAAAGGGAGCATGCCACCTTGGCTGCATCTCTGTTCCCTAGCATCCGTGCTTTTTCCTTTTTTTCCTGTCTTTTTTTTTTTTTTTCCCATTACCAAATTATATATATTTCTACATATAATATATATTATAAATAAAATGTATATATACTATGCAAGACATCAGACATATAGTAACATATACAAATATATGAATTCCATTATATAACATATATATTATATGTATAATATCTAACATACATTCCATATATTTCATATATACCACATATGATATAGCCAACAGATAATATATATTACCTACTACCCATTTTATAGCCAAATATGATATGTATAATATCTATATTTCATATATCCACATAAAATACATAAAATTGATGTAACATACATATACTAGATATATTATTATACTCAGCTGCTGCTTACCGGGTTGCTGCTCCTCAGGCAACCGTCAGCAGGTGTTTCTGGGGGTGGTGATGCTCATCAGGCAACCGTCTCCAGGTGTTTCTGGGGGTGGTGATGCTCATCAGGTAACCATCTCCAGGTGTTTCTGGGGGTGGTGATGCTCATCAGGTAACCATCTCCAGGTGTTTCTGGGGGTGGTGATGCTCATCAGCCGAACAGCTCGTACATCTGTGCGAAAGTCCAGAAGCCATACCTAGTGTTCCAAAAAATGCATTTTTCTGAAAGGAGCGACTATTCCATCTCAAGGTCCTGGTAAACACACCGAAAGCACCAGAGCCCACACAACAGGGCTACGCACTCTCCCGTCCCGGCAGCAGCCGCTCCACCTGCACAGCGTCCCGGCTCAGCCTCCACCCGAGCGCCCCGAACACCGGCTCCACCCACGCCTCGCGGTGGCCAGCCGCTGCAGGTCCTCCACTCCCTGCCCGTTCCATCGTCCCCGACGTTCCTGTATGTGTGTGCCACTCAGTGTGGAGCACGTGCTGTTTTCCAGTATCTCCTTCTTACCTGCCCAGGCGCCGCGCTGACCGGACAGCCCCCACAGCCCGCAGTCAGTCCGTGCCGCAGACACCCGAGCAGCCGGGCCGCGAGCGCGCAGGACCCGGTGCGGGGACGCGGCCGCCGCCGTCGGTGCCCCCCCCGTCCCGTTCCCGGCGCGGGGACGCTGCCGCCGCCGCCCGCGCCCCCCCCCCTTCCCGGCGCCAGGACGCGGCCGCGGCCGGCGTGGCCCCCCCCCCCAGACTCCCGGCACGGGGATGCAGCTGAGGCTGGCCGTCCCCGTTTCCTTTGCGCCGCAAACAAACTGCTGCCGCCGCCGGGACATCCACCTCCCCTCCCCGGAGACGCAGCCCGGGCGGGCGGGTCCCCCACCACTGTCTATCGGCGGCGGCGAGTGCTGCTGCCGCCGCTGCCGCCGCCCCCCCCCCCCTCGGCGGCAGGCGCCGCCGCTCCCCCGGCGACTCAGGAAACCTGTACCGCTCTGCGCGCAACAGACCCCCCAGCCTCCACCGGCCTCTCGACCGGGGTCGCCGCCGGCTTCACCTGCAGTCCGCCGGCGCTCCGCCGTCGCCGCCGCCGCCCACGCCGCCGCCCCCGCCGCTCCACCGGCGCCGCTCCGCCACCTCTCCCGCAGCTCCGCCGCAGCCGGCACTCAGCCGCGGAGCGCCGTCGCCGCTCAGCCGCCGCCGGCAGTCCACCGCCGCTGCCCCGCCGCCGCCGCTCGGCCGCCGCCGGCGCTCCGCGGCCGGTTCTCCGCCGCTCGTCCGCTCCCGCCGCCGCCGCCGCCCGGCCGCGGAGCGTCGGCGCGCTGGGCCGCCGCCGGCGCCGCGTGCGTTCTCCGCCTTCGTCGCTCCCGCTCCGCCGCCCCGCCTGGCGGCGGTTCTCCGCCTTCGTCCCGCTCCGCCCGCCCGCCGCCGCCGCCGCCCGGCCCGGGCGTCGGCGCTGGGCGCCGTCGCTCGCTGCCGGTTCTCCGCCGCTCGTCGCTCCGCCGCCGCCGCGCCGCCGCTCCGCGGCCGGTGCTCCTCCGCCCCTCCGCCGCCGCGCCGCCGCCGCCCGGCCCTGGCGTCGCGCGCTGGGCGCCGCCGGCTCCGCGGCGGTGTTCCCCGCCCTCCGCCGCCGCCGCCGCGGCCTCCGCGGCCGGTGTTCCGCCGCCCCTCCGCCGCCCCTCCGCCGCCGCCGCCGGTGTTCCCGCGACCCGGAGCGTCGGCGCGCTGGGCCGCCGCCGGCCGCGGCGGTGTTCCGCGCCCTCCGCCGCCGCCGCCGCCGGTGTTCCGCCGCTTGGCCCGGAGCGTCGGCGGCGCTGGGCCGCCGCGCGGCGCTCCGCGGCCGGTGTTCCGCCGCCCCTCCGCTGCCGCCGCCGCCGGTGATCCGCCGCCCGGCCCTGGAGCGTCGGCGCTGGGCGCCGCCGGCGCTCCGCGGCCGGTGTTCGCCGCCCCTCCGCCGCCGCCGCCGCCGCCCGGCCCCGGAGCGTCGGCGGCGCTGGGCCGCCGCCGGCGCTCCGCGGCCGGTGCTCCGCCGCCCCTCCGCCCCTCCGCTCCCGCCGCCGCCCGGCCGCCGCCGGCGCTCACCTTCCGCTGCCTCACCGTAGCCGCCGCCGCTCCGCCGCTCCTCGTCCGCCGCTGGTGCTCCTAGGGGTCTCGCGGGCGGCGCCGGGGGGCCCCTCTTGAGGGGCTCGGAGCCGAGGGGCGGGGAGAGGCGGGCCGGGGCGGAGAGGGGCGGGCCGGGGCGGGGCTTGGCGGCCAGGGGCGGGCCGGGGCGCCGAGGGGCGTGGCCGCCGTTCGGCCGACGGCGCCGGTGCGTATCCCTGAACGCAGGGATCTCGGCAGCTCCCGCCGCCCCGACCGCGCCGTCGCTCTTTCCCGCAAGCCCGCAAGGCTCGCGAGCCGCCGCGGCGGCACTCTCGGGGTGCCCATTTCGTTCAGGCAGCCAGGTACGTTCCTAAACCCCCTGAGAATACCCCGCGGCCGCCCTTTTCGAACGCGTCACAACTGCGCATGCTCGAGCCAGCCGACGCCATTTTGGCCGTCGTCCGTACCGCGCATGCTCGAGCGATGCGGGCGCCATTTTGGTTGTCGTCCGTACCGCGCATGCTCGAGCGATGCCGACGCCATTTTGGTAGTCCACGGTACCGCGCATGCTCGAGCGATGCCGACGCCATTTTGGTAGTCCACCGTACCGCGCATGCTCGAGCGATGCGGGCGCCATTTTGGTTGTCGTCCGTACCGCGCATGCTCGAGCGATGCCGACGCCATTTTGGTAGTCCACCGTACCGCGCATGCTCGAGCGATGCCGACGCCATTTTGGTAGTCCACGGCATCGCGCATGCTCGGTACAGCGCGGGTGAGGGTGGGGGTGTAGGGTAAAGGGATGGGGTGCAGGGATCAGGGGTTATAGGGTACTGTAAAAGGGTTATAGCGAGGGTGAGGAAGAGGGTGGGGTGAGGGAGCAGGGACAAGGGATCAGGTGTAGGGATCAGGAGTCATCATTACAGTGAGGATGAGGATGAGGGTCACCATGAGGGTGAGGGAACAGGGCCAAGGGGTCAGGTGCAGGGGATCAGGTTTTAGGGCTACAGTGAGGGTATAGATGAGGGTAACGTGACACTACAGTGCCAAGGGATCAGGTGCAAGGGATCAGGGTTAGGGTTACGATTGGGGGTACGTTCAGGTGCAAGGGATCAGGGTTAGGGTTACGATTGGGGGTGCGTTCAGGGGGCGTGGTCTAGGGAGAGGGTTGCAAAGGGGCGGGTCTGAGTTGTCAGGGGGCGTGGTCTAGGGTTCGGGTTGTGAAGGGGCCCAGGTGCAGTGAATAGGGGGGGTGGTGAGGAGGGGGTGTGTCGAGGGTTAGGGTCGTTACAGTAGCAATAGTAATGACAGTGCTTAGGATTAGGGAAAATTGGTATCATGAGGTCATTAGCATTTGTCAGATGCTTGGCATCATTAATATTGTTACTACATATAGAGCTGTTAGCTTACATAAGGTAATCAGCATCATGAGGGTAGTTGGCAGAATTAGGGTGATTGGCATAATCAGGGTACTCTGCATAATTAGGGGGGTTGTTAGCACAATTAGGGCTGTTAGCATAATTAGGGTTGTTAGCATAATTAGGGTAGGGGTTGTTAGCATAATTAGGGGTTGTTAGCATAATTAGGATGGTTACTGCTATTAGGATGATTACCATAATTAGGGGGGTTGTTAGCATAATTTGGGTTATTGGCATATTTAGGGTAATCAGCACTTTTAGGGTATTTAGCAGTATCCATATCATTAGCATGAGAAAGAAGGATATTTGTATAACTGGGGCAATTATGATCATTAGCAGTGTCATGAGGATGATTAACTTATGAATGGCTCTGTGCTTAGCATAGTTAGGGTTGGTTCATTAGCATAATGGTACTGATTCACATAAGACCTATAGTTGCAATTTTTCTCATAGAGGGGCCTACGATTTTCATCTCCTATACAATTAAGACACTTTGCAGCAGGAGGGCAAGCACCTACATGAGTATAACGAAGATACCCACCCCAGTGATGACAAGGACCATGTTAACAGCAATCAGCACTACTAGAAGAGAATGATCATAATGACCACAATTGTGGTCATTATGCCGCATAAGGTAAGAACAACAATGACTATACATATACATAGCAGAACACACACAACCCACACACTCCAGAGAACCACACTCACATTCAGGATAACTAACCCCAACCCTTTTCCCTGACCCTAACCTTAACCAGATCTGGACCCCAATCCCAGATCCCAACCCCAATCCCAGCCATTACCCTAACCCCAGCCCTAACCCCAGCCCTAACCCTAACCCTGGCCCCGACCCCAATCCCGGCCCCGACCCCAATCCCGGCCCTGACCCCAATCCTGGCCCCGACCCTAATCCCGGCCCCGACCCCAATCCCGGCCCTAACCCTAATCCTGGCCCCAACCCCAATCCTGCCCCCAACCGTAGTCCCGGCCGTAACCCTAGGGAATCGGAACCCTAGTCCCGGCCGTAACCCTAAGGAATCCTAACCCTAGTCCCGGCCGTAACCCTAATGAATCAGAATCCGGATCCCGGCCGTAACCCTAAGGAATCGGAACCCTAACCCCGGCCGTAACCCTAAGGAATCGGAACCCTAGTCCCGGCCGTAACCCTAGGGAATCGGAACCCTAATCGTGGCCGTAACCCTAAGGAATCCTAACCCTAGTCCCGGCCGTAACCCTAAGGAATCCTAACCCTAATCATGGCCGTAACCCTAGCCACAACCCTGACCCTAGGCAGGCCCCAACCCCGACCCCGATCCCGACCAGACCCCGGCCCTGACCCTGAGCAGGCCCCGACCCCGACCCTGATCCCGACCAGACCCCGACCGTGACCCTGAGCAGGCCCCAACCCCGAGCCTGATGCCGACCAGACCCCGACCGTGATCCTAAGCAGGCCACAACCCCGACCCTGATCCCATACAGACCCCGACCGTGACCCTGAGCAGGCCCCAACCCCGACTCTGGCCTCAACCAGACCCCGACCGTGACCCTAAGCAGGCCCCAAGCATGAGCCTGACCTCCACCAGACCCCGACTGTGACCCTAAGCAGGCCCCAACCCCGACTCTGACCTCAACCAGACCCCGACCCCGACCCTAAGCAGGCCCCAGCCGTGAACCTGACCTCCACCAGACCCCGGCCCCGACCCTAAGCAGGCCCCAGCCGTGAGCCTGACCTACACCAGACCCCGGCCCTGACCCTAAGCAGGCCCCAGCCCTGAGCCTGACCTCCACCAGACCCCGGCCCTGACCCTAAGCAGGCCCCAACCCCGACTCTGACCTCCACCAGACCCCGACTGTGACCCTAAGCAGGCCCCAACCCCGACTCTGACCTCAACCAGACCCCGACCCCGACCCTAAGCAGGCCCCAGCCGTGAACCTGACCTCCACCAGACCCCGGCCCCGACCCTAAGCAGGCCCCAGCCGTGACCCTGACCTCCACCAGACCCCAATCTTGACCCTAAGAAGGCCCCAACCCCGACCCCGATGCCGACCAGACCCCGACCGTGACCCTGAGCAGGCCCCAAGCCCGACCCCGATGCCGACCAGACCCCGACCGTGACCCTGAGCAGGCCCCAACCCCGACCCCGATGCCGACCAGACCCCGGCCCTGACCCTAAGCAGGCCCCAACCCCGACTCTGACCTCAACCAGACCCCGACTGTGACCCTAAGAAGTCCCCAACCCCAACCCTGATGCCGACCAGACCCCGACCGTGACCCCGAGCAGGCCCCAACCCCGACCCTGATGCCGACCAGACCCCGACCGGGACCCTAAGCAGGCCACAACCCCGACCCCGATGCCGACCAGACCCCGACCGTGACCCTAAGAAGGCTGCAACCCCAACCCTGATGCCAACCAGACCCTGACCGTGACCCTAAGCAGGCCCCCACCCTGACCCTGATCCCAACCAGACGCCAACCCTGACCCTAAGCAGGCCCCAGCCCCGACTCTGACCTTAACCACACCCCGACCATGACCCTGAGCAGGCCCCAACCCCGACTCTGACCTCAACCAGACTCCAACCCTGACCCTAAGAAGGCCGCAACCCCAACTCTGACCTCAACCACACCCCGACCCTGACCCTGAGAAGGCCGCAACCCCGACCCCGATGCCGACCAGACCCCGACCGTGACCCTGAGCAGGCCCCAACCCCGACCCTGATGCCAACCAGACCCCAACCGTGACCCTAAGAAGGCCCCAACCCCGACCCTGATCCCGACCAGACCCCAACCTTGACCCTGAGAAGGCCCCAACCCTGACCCACATCCCCCCAACCCCGACTCTGACCCTCATCCTAAGCACACCCTGACCCTGTCCCTGACCCTAACCTTAACCAGATCACCAGCCGAATCCCAGCTGTGACCCCAATTCCCGCCATTACCCTCACCCTGGTCCGAACCCTAACCCTGGCCCTGACCCCAATCCCAGCCATTACCCTAACCCCGGCCCCAACCCCAATCCTGCCCCCGACCATAGTCCTGGCCGTAACCCTAATGCCGACCGCAACCCTAACCCCGGCCGTAACCCTAATGAATCGGAACCCTAATCCCAGCCGTAACCCTAATGAATCGGAACCCTAATCCCAGCCGTAACCCTAGGGAATCGGAACCCTAGTCCCGGCCGTAACCCTAAGGAATCATAACCCTAGTCCCGGCCGTAACCCTAATGAATCCTAACCCTAATCGTGGCCGTAACCCTAGCCACAATCCTGACCCTAGGCAGGCCCCAACCCTGACGCTGACCTCAACCAGACCCCGACCGTGACCCTGAGCAGGCCCCAACCCCGACGCTGACCTCAACCACACCCCGACCGTGACCCTAAGGGGGCCCCAACCCCGACTCTGACCTCAACCACACCCCGACTGTGACCCTAGGCAGGCCCCAACCCCGACTCTGACCTCAACCAGACCCCAACCCCGACCCTAACCAGGCCCCAACCGTGAGCCTGGCCTCCACCAGACCCCGACTTTGACCCTAAGAAGGCCCCAACCCTGACCCCAATCCCAACCACACCCCAACCCCGACCCTGAGCAGGCCCCAACCCCGACCCTGATGCCGACCAGGCCCCGACCGTGACCCTAAGCAGGCCCCGACCCCGACCCCGATGCCAACCAGACCCCGACTGTGACCCTAAGCAGGCCCCAACCCCGACCCTGATGCCGACCAGACCCCGACCGTGACCCTAAGGAGGCCCCAACCCCGACCCAGATCCCAACCAGACCCCAACCGTGACCCTGAGCAGGCCCCAACCCCGACACAGATCCCAACCAGACTCCGACCATGACCCTAAGCAGGCCCCAACCCTGACCCAGATCCCGACCAGACCCCAACCCCGACTCTGACCCTCATCCTAAGCACACCCTGACCCTGTCCCTGACCCTAACCTTAACCAGATTCCAAGCCTAATCCCAACCCCGACCCCAATCCCAGCCATTACCCTAATCCCAGCCCTAACCCCAATCCCAGCCCCAACCCCAATCCCAGCCCTAACCCTAATCCCGGCCCCAACCCCAATCCCGGCCCCAACCCTAATCGTGGCCCCAACCCCAACCCCAATCCTGCCCCCAACCGTAGTCCTGGCCATAACCCTAGTCCCGGCCGTAACCCTAATGACTCAGAATCCGGATCCCGGCCGTAACCGTAATGAATTGTAACCCTAGTCCCAGCCGTAACCCTAAGGAATCGTAACCCTAACGAATCCTAACCCTAATCGTGGCCGTAACCCTAATCCTGGCTGTAACCCTAGCCACGACCCTGATCCTAAGCAGGCCCCCACCCTGACCCTGATCCCAACCAGACTCCAACCCTCACCCTAAGCAGGCCCCAACCGTGAGCCTGACCTCCACCAGACCCGGGCCCCGACCCTAAGCAGGCCCCAGCCGTGAGCCTGACCTCCACCAGACCCCGGCCGTGACCCTAAGGAGGCCCCAGCCGTGAGCCTGACCTCCACCAGACCCCGGCCGTGACCCTAAGCAGGCCCCAGCCGTGAGCCTGACCTCCACCAGACCCGGGCCCTGACCCTAAGCAGGCCCCAGCCGTGAGCCTGACCTCCACCAGACCCCGGCCGTGACCCTAAGCAGGCCCCAGCCGTGAGCCTGACCTCCACCACACCCTGGCCGTGACCCTAAGCAGGCCCCAGCCGTGAGCCTGACCTCCACCAGACCCCGGCCGTGACCCTAAGCAGGCCCCAAGCCCGACTCTGACCTCAACCAGACCCCGACCGTGACCCTGAGCAGGCCCCAAGCCCGACTCTGACCTCAACCAGACCCCGACCGTGACCCTGAGCAGGCCCCAACCCCTGCCCTGATGCCGACCACACCCCGACCGTGACCCTGAGCAGGCCCCAAGCCCGACCCTGACCTGAACCACACCCCGACCGTGACCCTGAGCAGGCCCCAACCCCGACCCTGATGCCGACCAGACCCCGACCGTGACCCTGAGCAGGCCCCAACCCCGACCCTGATGCCGGCCAGACCCCGACCGTGACCCTGAGCAGGCCGCAACCCCGACCGTGATGCCGACCAGACCGCGACCGTGACCCTGAGCAGGCCCCAACCCCGACCGTGATGCCGACCAGACCCCAAATGTGACCCTGAGCAGGCCCCAACCCCGACCCTGATGCCGACCAGACCCCGACCGTGACCCTGAGCAGGCCCCAACCCCGACTCTGACCTCAACCACACCCCGACTGTGACCCTGAGCAGGCCCCAACCCTGACCCTGCAGCCGACCAGACCCCGACCGTGACCCTGAGCAGGCCCCGACCCCGACCCTGATCCCAACCAGACCCCGACCGTGACCCTAAGCAGGCCCCAACCGTGAGCCTGACCTCAACCGGACCCCGATCCTGACCCTAAGCAGGCCCCAACCCTGACTCTGACCTCAACCACACCCCGACCGTGACCCTGAGCGGGCCCCAACCCTGACTCTAACCTCAACCAGACCCCGACCGTGACCCTGAGCAGGCCCCAACCCCGACCCTGATGCCGACCAGACCCCAACCGTGACCCTGAGCAGGCCGCAACCCCGACTATGACCTCCACCAGACCCCGGCCCTGACCCTAAGCAGGCCCCAGCCGTGAGCCTGACCTCCACCAGACCCGGGCCCTGACCCTAAGCAGGCCCCAACCCCAACTCTGACCTCCACCAGACCCCAATCTTGACCCTAAGAAGGCCCCAACCCCGACCCTGACGCCGACCAGACCCCGACCGTGACCCTGAGCAGGCCTCAATCCTGACTCTGACCTCAACCACACCCCGACCGTGACCCCGAGCAGGCCCCAACCCCGACTCTGACCTCAACCAGACTCCGACCTTGACCCTAAGCAGGCCCCAACCCCGACTCTGACCTCGACCAGACCCCAATCTTGACCCTAAGAAGGCCCCAACCCCGACCCTGACGCCGACCAGACCCCGACCGTGACCCTGAGCAGGCCCCAACCCCGACCCTGACGCCGACCAGACCCCAACCGTGACCCCGAGCAGGCCTCAACCCTGACTCTGACCTCAACCAGACCCCGACCGTGACCCTGAGCCGGCCCCAACCCTGACTCTGACCTCAACCACACCCCGACCGTGACCCTAAGCAGGCCCCAACCATGAGCCTGACCTCAACCAGACTCCGACCCTGACCCTGAACAGGCCCCAACCCCAACCCTGATGCCAACCAGACCCCAACCCCAACCCTAAAGAAGGCCCCAACCCTGACCCTGATGCCCACCAGACCCCAACCCTGACCCTGACCCTCATCCTAACCACACCCTGACCCTGTCCCTGACCCTAACCTTAACCAGATCCCGAGCCTAATCCCAGCCCCAACCCCAATCCCAGCCGCTACCCTAATCCTTGCCCTAACCCTAACCCTGGCCCCGACCCCAATCCTGGCCCTAACCCTAATCCTGGCCCCAACCCTAATCCTGCCCCCGACCATAGTCCTGGCCGTAACCTTAATGCCGACCGCAACCCTAGTCCCGGCCGTAACCCTAAGGAATCCTAACCCTAATCCCGGCCGTAACCCTAAGGAATCCTAACCCTAAAGCCAGCCGTAACCCTAATCGTGGCCGTAACCCTAGCCACGACCCTGATCCTAAGCAGGCCCCCACCATGACCCTGATCCCAACCAGACCCCAACCCTGGCCCCAAGCGGGCCCCAACCCTGTCCCTGATCCCAACCAGATCCTGACCCTGGCCCCAAGCGGGCCCCAACCCCAACCCCGATCCCAGCCAGACCCCGATCTTGACCCTAAGCAGGCCCAAACTGTGAGCCTGACCTCAACACGACCCCGGCCCCGACCCTAAGCAGGCCCCAGCTGGGAGCCTGACCTCCACCAGACCCTGGCCCCGACCCCAAGCAGGCCCCAGCCGTGAGCCTGGCCTCCACCAGACCCCGGCCCCGACCCTAAGCAGGCCCCAGCCGTGAGCCTGACCTCCACCAGACCCCGGCCGTGACCCTAAGCAGGCCCCAGCCGTGAGCCTGACCTCCACCAGATCCCGGCCCTGACCCTAAGCAGGCCCGAACCGTGAGCCTGACCTCAACCAGACCCCAATCTTGACCCTAAGAAGGCCCCAACCCCGACCCCGATGCTGACCAGAGCCCGACCGTGACCCTGAGCAGGCCCCAACCGCGACCCTGATGCCGACCAGACCCCGACCGTGACCCTGAGCAGGCCCCAGCCCCGACTCTGACCTCAACTAGATCCCAACTGTGACCCTAAGCAGGCCCCAACCCTGACCCCGATCTCAACTAGACCCCGACCCTGGCCACAAGCAGGCCCCAACCCCGACCCCGATGCCAACCAGACCCCGACGCTGACCCTAAGAAGGCCCCAACCCCGACCCCAATGCCAACCAGGCCCCGACGCCGACCCTAAGAAGGCCCCAACCCCGACCCCGATGCCAACCAGGCCCCGACCCCGACCCTAAGAAGGCCGCAACCCCGACCCTGATGCCGACCAGACCCTGACCGTGACCCTGAGCAGGCCCCAACCCCGAGTCTGACCTCCACCAGACCCCGACCCCGACCCTAAGCAGGCCCCAGCCGTGAACCTGACCTCCACCAGACCCGGGCCCTGACCCTAAGCAGGCCCCAACTCCAACTCTGACCTCTACCAGACCCCGACCGTGACCCTGAGCAGGCCTCAACCCTGACTCTGACCTCAACCACACCCCGACCGTGACCCTGAGCAGGCCCCAACCCCAACCCTGATGCCGACCAGACCCCGACTGTGGCCCTGAGCAGGCCCCAACCCCGACCCTGATGCTGACCAGACCCCGACCGTGGCCCTAAGCAGGCCCCAACCCCAACTCTGACCTCAACCACACCCCGACCGTGACCCTAGGCAGGCCCCAACCCCGACCCCGATCCCAATGAGACCCCAATCTTGACCCTAAGCAGGCCCCAACCCCGACCCTGATCCCAGCCAGACCCCGACCTTGGCCCTAAGCAGGCCCCAACCGCGACCCTGATGCCGACCAGACCCCGACCGTGACCCTGAGCAGGCCCCAACCCCGACCCTGATGCCGACCAGACCCCGACCATGACCCTGAGCAGGCCCCAACCGCGACCCTGATGCCGACCAGACCCCGACCGTGACCCTGAGCAGGCCCCAACCGCGACCCTGATGCCGACCAGACCCCGACGGTGACCCTGAGCAGGCCCCAGCCCCGACTCTGATGCCGACCAGACCCGGACCATGACCCTGAGCAGGCCCCAACCGCGACCCTGATGCCGACCAGACCCCGACCGTGACCCTGAGCAGGCCCCAACCCTGTCCCTGATGCCGACCAGACCCCAACCCTGACCCTAAGCAGTCCCCAGCCGTGACCCTGACCTCAACCAGACCCTGACCCTGAGCCCATGCAGGCCCTAACCCCCACCCTGATCATAACCACACCCTGACCCTGACCCTAAGCAGGCCCCGACCCCCACCCTGATCCCAACCCTGACCCCGACCGAGACCCTAAGCAGGCCCCAACCCCGACTCTGACCTCCACCAGACCCCGACCGTGACCCTAAGCAGGCCCCAACCCTGACTCTGACCTCCACCAGACCCCGACCGTGACCCTAAGCAGGCCCCAACCCCGACTCTGACCTCAACCAGACTCCAACCCTGACCCTAAGCAGGCCCCAACCGTGAGCCTGACCTCAACCAGACCCCAATCTTGACCCTAAGCAGGCCCCAACCCCGACCCTGATGCCAACCAGACCCCGACCCCGACCCTAAGCAGGCCGCAACCCCGACCGTGATGCCGACCAGACCCTCGACCGTGACCCCGAGCAGGCCCCAACCCTGACCCTGATGCCGACCAGACCCCGACCGTGACCCTGAGCAGGCCCCAAGCCCGACATAGATCCCAACCAGACCCCGACCGTGACCCTAAGCAGGCCCCAACCATGACCCTGACCTCCACCAGACCCCAACCCTGACCCTAAGCAGGCCCCAACCCTGACCCTGACCACAACTAGACGCTGACCCCCACCCAGACCCTAACCATAGGCACACCCCAACCCTGACCCCCATCATAACCAGACCCCGACCCCGACCCTCATCCTAACCACACCCTGACCCCGTCCCTGACCCTAACCTTAACCAGATCCCAAGCCTAATCCCAGCCATTACCCTAATCCTGGCCCCAACCCTAATCCTGCCCCCAACCATAGTCCTGGCCATAACCCTAATCCCCGCTGTAACCCTAATCCCCGCTGTAACCCTAATCCCCGCCATAACCCTAATCCCCGCCGCAACCCTAATCCCCGCCGCAACCCTAATCCTCGCTCCAACCCTAATCCCGGCCCCAACCCTAATCCCAGCCCCAACCCTAATCCTCGCCGTAA